>NC_033641.1:2686855-2747726 GCF_001540865.1 Ananas comosus
GTAGTCCAACAATTAGGTAGTTCATAATAACTTAAAGGAAACACACAGGAATAACAAGTACAGATAGTTTTACAAGTCCATAGGGTTGTTCAACGTTTCGTTAACATACGACGGTTTCGTTTAACCCTTGTACATGTGACGTAGAGACATACGGCGTAACCGAAGACAATAGGTATTGTTCGTATGTAGAGACCATTAAGCACGAGTAGAAATTACGTAATGATAGGTATAAGTTATTGCTATAATCTATGAAATCAAAAATACACGCCGATGAACTAATCAAAACTAATGAAAATATCCCACCTTTTGCTTAACACTACAAGAGTATGCCATCACCAGAAAGAAGGTGTTACAAGAGTAAATTCGAAGTCCTGCCAGTCGTAGGGAAGTCGAATAGTTTGTAACGATGACACGATTTGCAGGTTCTTTTCGACCTCAGTTCTGTACACCATACATCGAACAAAAAGAAACGAACAATTAGTACTTTCAAGGGGTGATTGTAAAACAGTCATTATAGAGAAAACTGCTATAAAACAGGAATTTTCTATTTATAATAAACAGTTACCTTTTCAAGATCACGGCTCTGGTAACTTTCATCACCAGTCAAATTTGCGAACGGTTGCAGCTTTTCAATTGAATCATTCTCAACAGAGCTAAGGAAAAAAAAACAATAATAAAAATGACAAGTGTAGTGGACAAAGCCCGAAAATATGGTGTTACTTTTAGTATACTAATATCCTGATAGAATGATCATGCATAACAAAGATGTTTCAATTAAATGGTAGAGGGCGGCGATTGATTAAAAGATGGAACACCTTTATGTAATCTGTTTTTTCCATTTTATGGATGTAAAGCCTATAGGCAACCTTTATTCAGATGACTTCAGCAAATTTTGGCACAAAAAATGTTAGACAGATTATTTTAATGTTCGTGTGAGGAAACAGCCGTACTTTGTGAGTTGTGAGTCTGTGCTCAATACTACTCAGCAACATAAATGACTAGTAAGTAACTTCCTATAATTATTGCTTATATTCCTACAAAGTATGCAACCTTAATAATTAATCTTCATGTTTGATAAGCAAGTCTCATTAAAAAAGCTTTCAAAAATGATTATTATCATTAAGATGTGAATCAAGTTTGCAGTCTGATTTGAAAATCTCAAAAATAATTATACAAGCTGCAGTTGCGATCTACCGTTTAACTCAGTTTACAAGAAAAACTAAAAAGAGGAAGAAACAAACCTGCAGTTGCGCAAGAAGTCATTGAAGTAAAGTCGGGCAAAGCTTTTCTGTACAAGCTGTGATAGCAAAATAAAGAAGAAACCAAGTAACTCCTCATGCGTATATAACTATACATAATACATTTATAATCTGTTTTATAACGAAGTATATCATACCTTGTTGTAGGGAGAATGGAACACAAAATAGTCTCCATTAGACATGGAGAATTGCAGTCCTTCAAGCTTTTCATACCTAATGACATGAATGAAAGTAATAAACATCAAAACCGGATAAAATGTAGGTAAATAATAAAAGAAATACTAGCATTAAATTTGTTAACAGTTGTTACAACTTACTTGCTACAGTATCGCCTATAGCACGAATCTAGAGCCATGAGATAGCATGTCTGAGATAACTTTCCATCGACAACCTACAATTCATGAACATAATTCCTAAGAAAGGAGATGAATATAGGATAATCTAAAGCACTGAATCTTAAGAAGAATGCCAACTTCAAATTTAAACTATCCAGAAAAGACAAAATTCAGTATTGACATATTAGTGGAACATAGTATGGGTCAGCTGAGGGGAAAGTTGAAATACCCGATCCACTTAGATACTAGTTACTGAAACAGAGTTGACATACTGGTAGAACATAAGTGTGAGTGAGCTGAGGAGAAATTTGAAATACTTTGTCCACCTAGCTAATGGTTACTGATTTGAAGAAGTACAACAGCCAACATACATCCAGTTAAACTCTTAATATTGACTCTGTTGGAATTTGGAGAATGAGCAAAGTACTTGAAATGCTTAGAAATATAGCAACTGCAGCAAACTATGCAATAATAGGGTGGCAATTACCCACTCCACTCTTACGTCATTATCACTTGAGCCTCTTCTGGCAATCTTCACTTAGGGTTCCGTTTGAAAATATAATTAAAGATTTGTTAAGAATTATGACATACCACAATTTCCCTTCTTCCTCCATAACTTTCCCTGCTTTCTTCTCTCCCTTTTCCCGACAAAATCTAACCAAAAAGCTATACCAAGGAGAGGAAGAGAAATAAGGAAAAAAGTAATAAGCAGTGGTGGCAGTGATAAAGGAAGAAGAGGAGAACGATAGGAAGGGCCAAGGATGGGCAGGAGGATTAGGTAGAATAGGATAAGGAGTCGGCATACATGGTGGTAGAGGAGAATAGGTAGATGACTGGTTTTGTCACTTTACCATCTCCCTTAACACTAACCCCTAGACAGATTACTCACAAAACTGAGGATTTTTAAAGGCTTTAATTATCATGAAGGTTATTATTATGAAACTCGCGACGTTTTGTAGAGTATTCTGCATTATAACTTAGGAAGTCATGTACGTGAATTGGGGACCACATATTGTGCTAAACCATAGAAAACAGATAGTCCTGATTGAGAGCCAAGAATTTCCTTAAGATATAAAGGGGAATCCTAAAGGGAAGTTTCTATAATTCTTACTAGGATATGTCACATAGTAACGCTCGGGGACCTTTACACATCTGCCGTGATGAGTCAGTGGCATCTCAAATTTCACTTTAAGTTATTGCATGAACCAATCAGTATAGATACTTATATGGCAACATGAATTCAGATAAGAAAACTCTCAAATTCAAGAGCACAAACAACTTCTCGTTCTTTTATACCATTATTTGTCAAATAAATTTCAATGATTTATATTTTAAAGTTCTCGGAAGTCAAAAAATCCTTTGCCATCAATTCAATCATAAACAATAAATGAGAAGCTGCACATGAAGTAAAGCGCATAGAAGCATGGGAGGAAGCAAACCGGATATTCACTAGCAAGATCGGGCTTGTAGAAATCATAAACATGAGCCATGTGAGTTCCCCTAAATTTACTTTCAAAAGAAATAGGAGCATTTGGCCCAATTAGCATGGCAATTGCAGCTGCACCACCGGTAGGCCGAGCTGGCCCTTCTGCATAAACCTGTGAAAACAAGCACAGCAAAAGTGAGGGTAACGTATTGGCACTTTAAAGGATATCATATCCTGCAAACAGAAGATGATAGGAACATTTATCTGTATAGAACGTAGTATAATAAATGAATCTGTATCTTTATGTATGAGAGAACACAGGTTTCTTCTGAATCAAACAAATGTTGGACATTAGCAGCGCTTGTCATGACACCAGCACAAGAAGTGCCAGTGTGCCATCGACACAGCACAGTTTAGCACGCCTTGGCATACACCCTCTTTTATATGTCAACATGGTTGGCACAGGTTTATCATTACGAGTAGTAAAGGTGGCATGTGTTGGCAATGCCGGGCTATGCCAACTAATATGGAAATTCTTGGATGATATTTCAGAATCTTTAATGTAATCATAAGAGAAACATCTAAAAGGAATCAGCAGAAAAATAGACCAACTCTATGACCTACCGCACTATCTGTACAAACAACGAGTCCATAACGGCCATCCCAAGAGTTGCTCTCAACCCAATTCACACAGTTTAGTAGTGCAGCAGTTCCTCCATAACACGCATTAGTCGAGTCAACACCTTCGATATCGGTGTTACCATATTCCTGAAATTTTTTAATGAACATTGCCAATTAGTAGTTACTAAGAAAAGCATTGTGAAAAAGAAGGTCAAACAATTCGTTATTTCAAGGAATGCGACGTTGGCAACACTCAACATGTTAAACATACCAATAATCTTTTCAAGCCAAACAGACCAGGATACTAACTGAAAAAAAAATCCCTAATGATGTTTCAATATTTCCATACATATTACATAAAAAAGGGACTCAAAAACAAAAAAAGTTTGAATTAACCTCAAAAATTTGCATTAGCCAAGTCTTGATAGATTTGCTTTTGTCTATCACAGTCTCACTACCAACTTCCAAGCGTCCGATTAGCTTTGGATCGACCTGATACTTTTTTAGCAGGGAAGTAACTACCGTCAAGCTGCACAGCATTGTTAATCAGTATTCAAATCTTAAAGAATAGCATCTACATATACAGATGCTATATTAAATTATGAAAAAAAAAAAAAAGAAAAGAAAAGAAAAGAAAAGAATATATGCATGCTCTTTTCATTTGTCAAGCAAGTCATAAAGATGAATAGAAGTGGTGGAAAAAAAAAACTTCTAAAGCAATAGAATAGTCTTGAAAATCATTAATAACATCCTGATTTCTACATAACCTTGGCAAGTATCGGATGACTAATTTAAATAAGATCTGAACAAATGCAGCCACTCTAGCCTATAAGAACTAAAATCAAATGCTTAACAGATGCAATTCAGTCCCATGAATCTTTTCTCACACAATATCAAAACCCTATGACCTAACAATATTGCAGCTTAATTTTTCTACATGATATGTGAGACTGTTCTATACAACTTGGTTTGTCAAAGAACAAATGCCTATGCTTTCAAACGAATAATCATTGCCTCTTAAACAAAACATAGCATTACATCATTATTGTAGACAAAATAAGAGTTTGAGTCACCAGCTTATTTTAGGGTTACGAAATTGTGTAAACATACATTCTAAGAAAAATGGTCCAAACATACTTCATGTTAATTCTTGACTTCTCAAAATTCATTTTCCTTCCTCATAACTTCAAAAAAAAAAAAAAATGTCGACTCCACCCTCCAGGCTTTAGCCCACAAAAACAAAGCCAGGATAATATCATGCCTGAAAAACCAAAATATGATTTTTTAAAGTAGAGTGCAAGTTAAACAAAGGTTTTTTTGGTGGACCATTTTACTTTTCAATTGCCTAGTTAATATGCTGATATGCATATGGGAATTGCGTGACAATTAAGTTAGCAGTTGCTGGTGAATACTGTAAAGGAATAAGGTAAACACATAAAATAAGCCAGAGGTTGTGCCAAATACTTGTACATAAATCTACATAGAAGCAATAAAGTATGGAATGGCCTAAAGTGGCCATACTGCAATTTAAATGTTTAAAAAATATAGGCAAAGATCAACGTACCATAGAAACTAGAAAGTTCAGAAAGAGAGGTATCAAGAAATTATCCTTGGTTATGAATAAAATACCAGTTGCAGTAGACTTGAAAAATATAAAGCCAAAGTCAAGAAAATAAGCGACTAAGTGTCCATTTTGGTGTAGCCCATAGTGGCGGAATTAGGGGAGTCGGTGGGGGGCCACCGCACCCCCGTAATTTCTATAATTTTGCTGCTACATAACACAGTAGACTTTTGTGACTTTTTAACACAGATCATATTGAATACACTATTTGACTAATTTATAATTTTATAAAGTAGAATAGGAAAGTATTGAATGACATCCACAGATATTTTACGTAGGCTATGCTTCACTTTGACAGATTACACATAGTTATAAGTTTATAATATACATGTTTTCTTTTTTTGTTTACAAACTATGCCATATCGATATTCTTACATTCTATGGTACAAAATGAATTTTGATTTCCCCTATTCGTGATCGAATGATAAGTATCCTAGCTGATGTAGGTTTTTACTATTTTATAAACTGTAAAGAATATTTATTTAGAGAATAATTAATATGAATTTCAAACCAGAAAAAAGTCTTTTCATGTCCAGAAGTCCACCTAATGAATCACTAGTCAGTAAAAAATTTGATCTTCCAAAGAAGTATATCTAATTTTTTAAAAAATGTTTATTATAGTAAACTGCAATAACTTTTTCTTCACATTTCCAACAAAAAGAATAGCATGTGTGTGTGTGTGTGTGTGTGTGTGTGTGTGTTTAGGCGTCTGCACATAAATGTACACATGTATTTGTGTTTGAGAATGTACACATGCATGTACATGTGTGTGTGTGCATGCGCGTGTCTGTGCTGCATGCTTTGTATGTGCATTTGTGCTGTTTGTCCCTCCAGGTCATACAACTGAAACAAGCCCAAAATGAAGAGGAAACAAAAAATTCTCCGGCATCAAGATCTCACACACCCAACAAACTATGAAATTTCAAACCTCAAGGCATCATCAAACAGGGACATAAGTTCAAAATAAGAACTTCAACAAGAATCATCCTCAGCTGAAGATGTAACTATTTGTCTAGTGTCCTGAGGTCACTGTTATACTTTGCTCAAACTTTCTGTCTCTTAACATAGCAACTCAAGTTATGGTTGCATAAGAAATTGCACCACAGAGAGAGACACTGCCATCTAGGCTGCTAATGTCAATGTTTCAAAACTATATCATACACAAATCCAAGAAATTGGAGCCAAACAACAATACTTCCTAAGAAAAAAAAACATGTGCCGGTGTTAGCACCAATTTAAAAGGTTGTGACAACAAACTGTTCTCCAATTAGACTACATGTCTCCTTAGACATAATATTGATTTAGCACAAAAGAGACTTTTAAAAAGACTCATTCGCTAGTTAATTCTTCCCAACTTAGAGGGAAATCCACTATCTTGCCTAAGAGCATACAAACAATTAATAAATGCAAAGAGCATACCAAAGGAAAAACAACAATGTAGTTCTTGCTTTATTCTTACGTTTGTGTTGCATGTCTCTGTCACTGATGTATATGACAACAATTTCTACTAGTAAGTTACAAATTATAACTTGCATAATTGAGCAACTTAAGGAGTAATATAATTTCAGACTATTCATTTCCGATCAAAATATTTTCTCCTGAAGGTGCAATTTGACATACTTAATCTTGTCGGAGTCAACGCAGGATCAAAAATGACTTTGATAAACATCACAGAATATAATAGAAAAAACAATGCATTGGCTTAGTAAAAAATACCTCTTGAACTAAGAATTATAAAGCCGTACATTATGGTCAATCATTAGCACAAAATGTTTGGTTTTGTCGACAAAAAATAAAAAATAAAAATAAAAAATCAGAAAGGAGGAAACTCACCTCATGGATATCACATCTTCCAATTCTGTGCAAAAAGCCATGCAATCTTGGCCTAGTCCAATGGTGTACTTACCCTTGCTTGCTCCATCATGAGCCTCGAGGGCCTCCTGAAGTAAGAATATGTAGACATTAATCATTTCCCACAAAGCAAGAAATACAAAAGACAAATTTTTTAACACAAGCTAGTTATAATAGCAACAGGGAATGCAAAATTTTCTAGTAATGGACCAACACCAACGTGGTTCTCAAAAAACAATAGTGGACCATCTATTTTGTCTGAACTCTGCACCTACCTCTATTACTTGATTGAGGCGTTTTAAATAAGACTCGGAAACTATATTTTTCAAAAAGTTTAAACATGATTGCAAATCAAAGCTGACATCCTTGTTCCAAGAAGTTATTTCACCAGTTGTATGTACACAACCATATACAGAGACATCCAATAAATAAACATATATACTGAGCGTACTAATTTTCAATTTTCCACAGCAAGTTATCCCAAAATCCTAAACTGTATCAGAATAACATAAAAATAAGTACTCTCAACCAACCTATATGACCTTCCCTCCTTTGCACATCAATTGCTTTAATCTTCTCTCTTACATTGCAATCCAAGAAAGAAAAGCCTAACTCAACCTTTTTTAAAGTAATAAGGAACATGTGCTCCCAAACTGAAAAGGTTCCACTACTTGACTTTCCACCGCAAGTAATCCCAAAATCCTAAACTGTACCAAAATAACCTTAAAAAAAAAATTTATTTCATCTATAGCCCATATGATCTTGCCTCCTTTGCACATCAAATGTTTAATCTTCAATTTTTACATTGCACTTCAAGAAAGAAAAACCTGACTTGAAATTACTACGGACAGACACAGCAATTCTCTTCTTCTTTTTTCTTTTTTCTTTTTTCTTTTTTTTTTGCTCCATAATTTCTCCAAATATCCAAGCATTTTTAGCAACACCAGATTTTATCGAGTCCAGGGAGAGCCATGCATTCCAAAGCAAGCATATCCAACACAATCCAAAGGTAGCAAAATCAAATGATTCTACGAGATCTCCTCCCCAATAAATCAACAATGTGGTATTAAAAAAAACAAAAGAGCAAACCAAGAAAATTGCAACTTGATGATTAAACTCCAAGAAAAATATAAGCTCAAATCCATTAAAAAAAAAAAAATCCGAGCATTTTAACGAGAACAATCTCCGAAAATCACCTGGTGCACGCAAGTAGGAGGGAAGTAGATGTCCATGGCGAGAATCCCCACATCCTTGCAACCCATCGTGGCCAACCCCCCTCCGAATCCCCCACAAAACTCCAGAAAAAGTTTTTTTTTTTTTTTTTGTTTCTTTTTGGATCCTAAGGAGCACAAATAAGAGGAACCTCTTATTCGTCCTCTTCTTCTTCTTTCGATCGCTCGAGAGAGATCGATCGCTGTGATGCGAGAGCGATGCGCTTCTCAAGTCTCGACCCCGGGCGGAGGCAAAAGCGGCGCTGGGACATTTCCATTTATAGCCCTCGTCCCGTCTCGTTCTCCGCACTGTTTGTTGGCCTTGTATTTCGCTGTAATTACGACGTGTGCCATCTCCACTGGACCGGCGCTTGATCGCTCGCGGGTTCGCTGAAGATTCCGGCACGTGAGCGGCGTCGCGCCCCGGGATGGAGAATTTCTGCGTGAACGCGGTATACCACGTCAGAAGTCCTGACTTCGAGAAACATCGATTAGAATGCTCTGATTGGCAGTCTGCGGATGAAGTTTTTGAATTTGGCTCACGTAATAGTTGCTCGTACAGAAAGCCTGGGAAACAGTTGCCAGTGGACCCGCTTTGTCTGGCCGTTGGATCTGGATCGGACGGCGGAAGAGTGATTGAGGGGATTTGAATCTTGATCCGCTTTAAATGGTTCCCGGCTGACACGGACAACTGGCACAAACCGTGTTATGATTAATATTATCCGAAACTTTGTCCACCACGTCATGCTGTGGACCGCCAACTTACGCTTTGAAATATATATAATCGCCAATGGACAACTGTCCCTTTGAAATATAATCGCGCGCTCTGATATTGCAAATTATATAACCTTGCAAAAATTCCAAAAAAAAATTAGATTTTACTTGGAGCATGCCCTAAACATTTAGGCGTACCCAGGGTAGAGAGTTAATAATTGCATTTTGAGAAGTACGGGCTGTTCTTCCACCTTGAGCTTGAAACCCTCAAAACTTTCCTTTCCTTGCATGTCGATTTGTCACTAGATTTTTCTTCTTGAATTGGTTTTTGTGTTATTCGGCTTCCTGTTGTTGGTGAGTTTTGAACTTATTCTTGGTGTTTTGGGTATGGCACGCTTGATCGAGTACACCCCAGTGGCTGATCGACATAGTAGATTGGCATCAGATTCCGGTGATAAGTGATTCAAGCTCAATCACCTCTATAGGACGGTCAATCGAGCTTAGACCTAGGTCAACTAAGATTGGACCCTAGGTCGACCAAGGGGCAAACAATACCACCTAACAACTTCGTTTTCAACTACTGACCACCTTATGCACCGAAAAATTGTGAATAGAATATTATTATTAAATATATGCTCTAAAAGCCAACCAGGCCGACACTTGCATTCATTTTAAAACATTGTTTTGTACTTAACATTTTTATTATTAATAAAATTGGGCTTTATTTAACTTTTGTTGTGTATGTGCTCATGAGTTGTCTAAGAAATTAATAAAATGATGATGCGTATTCTCAATACTTAAGAATTTGAGGCATGAATATGTCACTGGTGATTAACTTCTAAATGCTCTAATCGATGGATCATCAAGGCCGGGACTGTGATTACTCTTATAAGATTGGTGCACGTGTTACTTTCCATTCAGGGTAGACGAGTGTCAAGACCACAGGGTGGGGATATTGAAGCGAGCACGCGGGTGGTTATTAGAGAACAAGGGTATCAAGCATGGCCAATACAAGAAGTCACTTGTATGTCTACTCATTAGTCAATGACTTGTACGATGTTTCAGTTGTGTCAGTAGTCCTTCGACCTGCGGTGCCTCAGCTATTCACAATAAGGTTACTGTAGTTTGATTGTATATACTATTGGTCCTTAGCCATATGCATGGGTCCTTGCGGTGCATATTTTGTCACGCCCTAGGCTACAACAGAAGGCCCCAGGTACGCTAACAAATCTATTGCATGCACTAGGATGCACCCCGTACACACAAAATGCCATCAATAACCTGTCAAAAGTAATCATGCTAGAAGTCCACCATCAATAGATATCAGACTCCAACATCAACTATATACTATAGCAACACTATAATATGTACAATCATCCCAATAACACTCGTCAAAACATACAACATCAGTGACTCCGCTAGTTCCCAAAACACTTTTACAGGTTGTTATATAAGATTGATGGGTGGCCCGTCTATACACGTATAAGAAGGATAGAAGATGCTAACTATCCGTGATCCTCATACCTTGATCAGCCGCTGATATAAAGGGCTCTAAGAAAGAAGCAACAAAAGAGGGCATGAGAACTATAATCAATAGTCTCCAGTGGGTACATTCGACGATGCTGACGATCTACACCACTAGGTCCACTAGAAGCATAAGGCTTAATTTGGTTCGGGAATTAGTAGAAACTAGTTATACCGGGGATAGGTACAAGTATGGGTTTTTGTAAGAATAAGGGTACTTTTTTTTTGTTTGGATAAAAATATGAGTATAAGGTAGAACTAGAAAAATTATGTTTGGATTGTTATTGGAAATAAGAGAAATAGTTGTTAGTTATAAATAGAAAATAATGATAATACCCCTATAATTGAATTTTAAATTTTAAATTTTAAACTTATAATTTTAAATTGAAAATTAAAAATTTTAACTTTTAAATTTTAAATTTTGAAATTAAAATTTAAAATTTTAATTTTCAAAATTTTAATTTTAAATATCAAATTTTAAATTTAAGACAAATTTAAATTCAAAGATATAAATTTAAAATTTAAAAACTAAAAATATCAAATTTAAAATTTAAAATTTAAAAATATCAAATTTAAAATTTATAATTTTAAATTATAAATTTTAAAAATTTAAATTTAAATTTAAATTTAAAATAAAAATCTCTCTTTCTTTCTCTCTCTCTACCCGGGGGGTGGGAACAACTTGTTCCCTGTAACATATTGAAACCTCGATAGCGATTATCGAACTTTAGCCAAATGGGTTAAAGTGCCGAGAAAAATAGATGGACAAAGTCCAATTGACATTCTAACAATATTGAAAGGGTCAAAGTCGAGTTCCGAGAGTGTTAAGTAAGTTTAGCATTGCTCGGCGCGATTTAAAAGTGAATAATGCGAAAGAAATAGCTGGACATGTTCCATTTAGCATTCCAGCGAGGTTGGAAGGGCTAAAAATGAGTTTAAGAGGTGTTAGAAAGGTTTTAGTATCGAACGGAGTGAAATAGAATCGAAAACGGCGCAAATATAATATTCTGGGCAAAGTGTACCGGTACAACCAGCGAGTTGTCACTGGTACAGCCCTGCTGCCTGAGATGAAATTGCTCTCGGGTTTGATTTTTCGCAAAAATGTACCAGTACACCCCTGCTGTGTACCGGTACACTTTGGTAAAATCCTAGAGACATGCTCTCGGGTTGCCTCTGCGCAGGAAATGTACCGGTACAAAATCCCGTATACCGGTACAATTTGGGTTTGACAGCAAAATGAAAACTGCTGCAAATACAAGTGTTTGGAGGGTTTTGTTGTAATTATTACAACATGTTAAGACCCCAATGCCCCTTCTCTCTCTCCCTCCCACAGTCATTCACTCCCTCCATCTCATTTCTCTTATTTTCTCTCTCTAGAAAGCTCTCCAAAAAGTGAATTTGGAGGAGATTTGAAAGAGAAGCTTGGTTTTGGTAGCTTGGAGAAGACCTAGGGCTCTCCTACAAGGTGGACTTGGGGATAGCTTTTGGCTAAAGTGAGTTTAGGGTAAAAGCTCATCTAGAGTTTGGATTTCCACTATATAACTTAGAGTTTTGAGCTTTTCTCATGTTTAGAAGCTTTGTTAAGCTTTGTTCACCATGAAACCATAGTTTTTCTAAGGTGCTCTAATGATGAACACCTAAGGTTTAAAGTAGATGCCTTAGGAATGCTTGGAAAGACTTAGTGATGATGTTAGAATGCTTCCTAGTTGATTCTAAGCTAGTTTTTGCTTAGGAATGAGATCAACGTAGGAGAAAACCCTATATGGCATTGTCAGAGCATGGATTTTGAGGCTTTTGTCTCCGGTTGTTTTTGAGATAAATTGATCTCTTGGAAACCTAATTAGGGGTATTCCCGACGGGTGGGACAACTCCGTTTGACATTACGAAAAGGTCTAGATGAAGTTATTGAGAAAAAGCCTAATTTAGCTTCGTTTTGCCGCAGGCGAAAAAGTAGGGCTTCAAAAATCTCAAGAATTGAACCGTAGCATCCTCTCAACCATCTAAGGTGGGTGGTGCATAGCGAAGACTTCAGAATTCCTTTTGTGTCTAAAGAGTCATATTTGAGCATATGTGTATTAAGCATAAAATTTGCATAGTAGAGTTATATGTGAGCATTTCATTGCATGTTGTGAGTACAAATGCATGTGAGTTACTAGCAAGAATGTGAGAATTTTATAAACCCTATTTATGCATGACAAATGACAAGAACTTAGTCAACTTAGTAAACAAATGTGACATCTTGACATAGAAGCAGAAAGTGACATTGATGAGTCGAGAATGCTAGAGTTGGAACACTTAGAAAACAAGTGTGGCATGTGTACAAGAATATAGCAATGTATATGACACTAGTGAAAGTAAAGAATGCAAGTAAAGGTGTGACAGTGACATTATGACAATTTCAACCTTAGAGTTAAGGGTCATATGTGTATTGTTTCCTTATAGTTAAGGAATGGATTGAACTTAACATCCTTATAGTTGAGGATTGGATTATACTCACCTGAAGTCCTTACTCGAGGGTGGTAGCTCCTCCTTGGGCATGTGCTCCTGAGTTATCATCACTCGGCGTAGTAGTCTCCTCATAGGACAGTCCCGTCGGGTGTAGTAGTCTCCCCGATTTTTGGGATTTGTATTAGTGAGTCTATTGTGGGCAAAACCTACGGACTAGCCTAGAGATTGGGTTATGAGCAGTGACCTTGCATTCATCATGAGTACTTTATTGAGCATAGCATTATCTATTGTTTAGGCATATTAGCTGCATTTGCTTTAGCTTGGTTACTATCTATCTATTCTTCTATTATGGCTGATTTAGACCTAGTGGAAAAGTCGGTGTGGTCAGTTGCCGAACCCACTGGAAACTTTATTGTAGTTCTTACCCTACTATTTCCACAGAGTCGGGACCAAGCGAGCCGGCGGACGACCGCGGTAAGGGCATCGCGCCCTAGATAGAGACCTCCCGAGTGGGTTTCCATTTTGTAGTTGCATACCTTTATACATCATCTTTTGTATTTTGATGACTATGGATGTTAAAGGAAAAGAACATGAATGATGTAAAAGATATTTTATATTTCAATGCAAGAAGTATATTTTGAGATCATGTGATGTAAAAGAAAAGAAATAATGAAAAAAATATAAATAATTTTCTAAGTGTAGTTTATTACTTTCACTATTGGCTATTGCTTGCCCTCATGCAAGCCATTGTGTATGCTTCCGTTTTGTGCAAATTCATACTCTATTTGTACAGAATGTTGAGCCTTGGGCGGACAGGAGAGACTCTGTCCATTCGGCGTCTGTTCGACGCGCTCGAGCCGGCCAAAATGGATCGAACTCGGGACGTGACATTCCCACCCCTTGTTCCACCCCTGGGTGGGAACAAGTTGTTCCTACCCAACCCGGTACAAGGAGGTCTTGTACTGGGTTGGGTGGGAACAACTTGTTCCCAGCCCACAAAATTTTGTTTGGGTATAAAGGGGGGGATAACCCCCTTATCCTCCCTTTATACCCGAGCCAAACGCCACCTAGTAGTATAAAGAGTTGTATAAATTACAAGTATATTTGCTAAAAGGAAACTATCACTATCATGCCTCTATATAAGTACTGAATGCATTAAGTCATGTATCTCATTCATCGACTGACTTAACAATCTGGTCTAGCCTATGTCGTCTCATATCTAGCACCCTTTTATAGTGGTCCGCTACCATGCAGGATACGCTCTGGCCCATGCCAATAATCATACCTTATACCACAACCTCCAAAGTGGCACTCACGGGGTGCAACCCACACGGAGCATAGTATCATTGCTAATCTCAATATGGCAAACAAGCTGTAGTCAAATACAATGATCAACCAGATCACGGTAATACTATCTCAGTGCCCCAGGCACAATCATATATCTCAGTATCCACCACTGTCTACTAGCTCCCAAGGCAATAACACATAACACTAGACAATGAAACATATATGTATCTCTTCACACTCAATATAGGTAGGTATCAAAAATACTACTGTCATCTCCACTATGTCAACATATCATCTCACAAGCTAACAATATGCAATATAGAAATAGAAGTTAGTCTGTTGATTTCAGCGACATGGAACCATCTATAAACTAACTCCAAGAAAAGTGGAAAGTGCATGGAGAGAGATCAAAAGATAATAAAACTAGAGCAATTTAAGCAAAGGTGATGATAGTCCTCCACAATAGCACCACACAAACCCAAACTCCAACAAAAGAGTTCTCCAAAAATTCTACTCCTAATACCACAATATAATCTATTGCTAAAACTCTCTCTTTAATATTTAACATAATCCCCACAAAATACCATCACTTACCTTTGATACTATCAGTAAGATTCACTCATCCCTCCATCAGAGGTATGTGCGTGACCAATTCTCAAGCTTACCAGCAATTCAGACAAAAGGTCACCCTCAAGCCAATTTGATCCAAGTTCCACAACTTGAGTAATTGTGGAGGACATAGAAAGAAAAAGAAGAGAGGAGTTTAGATTAACATGTTGGAAAGGGACCAGCTAAGCACCCTTGGCTAATTTTTAATTATAGGTAGAACAATTGCTAGAAAGTCCTTAGAGATAATAGAAATCAACCCTTAACCAAAATCCCGATTTTTAGGTGCCCGGAACCAATATTTGGGCATCCGAAACGTCACATTCGAAACCATTATGTAGAAACTGAATCTTAAATTCAACTAAAATTGAGTTTTAAACTCAATGAAATTGAGGAAAGGGCTATTTTTGAAAACAAGAACAATTTCCATTGAAACAAAATTGCTACCCTCAAGGTCTACCGGTGCTGGAAGTCATGGTGAGATCTTTTTTTTGGTTTATGTGCGTGGCATCCAGCTGCAGCAACCCTTTGCCTCACCTTCGCCGCTACATCCCCGACCTTTGAAAGCTCGCTCCGGCTGCCAAAGCCCTGGCTGAATCCGTCCAAGCCACTATATATCTCGCTCTCACTCTTTTAACATTTTTCCTTATCCTCAGAAGACTTCATCGATCCTTAGTCACGTTGCCCCGGACCTATGCCGCTAGTCCCTAGGGTTTCGAGATGCTCCTCTAGCCAGCCCCGACACTACCGTGCCTCTCTATGCTCTGGATCCAAGGTTGAACCCGAATTGTGGAAGCTTCAGTTGCATCTTTTGATCCGGCGCAACTAACACTCTCTACCGCCGTCGGTGGCCTTCTGGGACTCCGACGCCTCCCCTTGGTGCCACCCATCATCCCCAACTTCCCCGAGCTCAGAATCCCAACCTTGAGCCTGAGGAATAAAGGAGTTGGCTACAACTTAAGAACCGCCGCCGCTACTGCTTCTCATCGCCCGCCACCACCATCCCAAGGCCCTTGTCGTCGGCCACTACCCTCTGCACACTTTCTCTTATATAGAATATAAGTTAAGGAACTGAATGGTCGATAGAATTTAGAATATAAGTTAAGTGACTCTTAACTTTGGGTCACTTAAGGTTAGTCTTGGGTTGTGTAGTGGTTTGTGACTCTGTGGGATCATTTGTAGGTCTAGGTGACATTTAAGAGCATCTTCACAGTTGCGGGTTAAGTCAACTTTAAGGTAGGTGCTTTTATTCAAAGTCTGTAAAATGATGCTTGCTCGATGATTTCTTTTCCTATCACCTTCTCTTGATTGTATGATACTTGTTGAGACATTTCGTACAGTACTTGACTTCATAACTTATTTGCTCTATATATTGTTGCTGTTTATCTATATTCATAGTGATTTAGTTATAAAGCGGTGTTCTGTTGTGGTTGGATTGTATTGCTTGATTAGTGATGTTAGTTGACCTCATTGGTCAGTGACATTGTAGTATACATTGATTGATCTTATTGGTTGGTGACACTTTATTGTCCTTGAGGCATCGGACGACCTGATTGGTCAGTGGCATATGACATATTATTGATCTCTCTTTTTGGGCTTTCTACCGATAGTTGGCTATTAAGCATATACCATCGAGCGCCACAGCTCTTGGAGTATTTCATGTACACCAATGGTTTGGCCACCCGGATGGTGTTCCTTTTCGAAAAAGTTGTCGTATTTTTGACCAGTGAGCCCTATGTGGTTTATTTTGTTAGGGTTATATGCCAGTGGGTGAGCAGGTTGTGACATTGCCTGAAATCATTAGATTAACACAACAGTTTGATTGGGTAAATTTGAACTGTTCATTCTGTTGATGCATATTTGTATTATATTCCTTGTTAAAGTAGAGATTATATCAATATACCTATTGATTGATGTTTATTTCATCCCAATTCATTATTGCTACTATACTTGGGTTATCTCTTCATACCTGTTGATTGTTATATCTCTTGTTTGCCGGTGAGTACAATTTACTTTCATTGGCTTACAATTTACTTTCATTGGCTTCCGGTACCCACTGAAAAATATGTTTACATGTTTCCACCCCCTACTTTTACAGGTAACACAGGAGATGAATGCCGGGAGGGTACGTGAGGATGATACTAGATAATTGCATCCTGAATCTAATTCAATGATGACTAGTTTATTTTCCTACTTTTGATCCGGATATTATTGGTTTAGTTTTCGTTATTCTATTAGTTTCATTTTTTGTTGGTTAATAATGGTGGAATAGTTGTTGATTTATGTTATCTGCTTTTAGGTGATTCATACTTGTGGATAATTGTTGATTCCAGTATTCATTAATTATTCAACTGTTGGATGTTAGTTGTATTCATCTTTTACTTATCTGCTAGATGGTGTGGTTGTTGTTGTATTCTATGTGGTTACATGTGTGATTGATATTGTACTCCAAGGGCACTGTCCATTTGTATAGGGAAGCCTATGGCCATATGGCTGGTCTGTGCACACTTCGGGGTATTCTTTGGTGGTTGGTTAAAAAAAATTCAAAATTTTTGCTTATTTCTTGAAAAAGGTTTTATAAAAGAGCCCGAGGGCATGACATTTGGGCGCCCCAATTTGCACTCTACCCACCCTCCGAAAGCATTGTAGCTCAGCCCGAAACTTTTTTCGAGCACTCGGATCATGCAGCCGAATCCATTGTGTTGACTTACTTATTCACCACTAACCATTGTAGCTCGGCTATCCATATCACAATTCGGGCCTCCATAATACAATCAGGCACCCCGATCCTCCCGTGAATAATGATTTCACAATCGGGCTTAGCTACGATAGAACAGTACGCCTGGAACCTTATATGAAACAATTAGGCACCACGAACAGTGCAATCGGGCATCCAGAACTACAGTCCAGAACACACCCACTCGGCTCACTTCTTTCCGGGTGCCCTAAACCACAACCGGGTGTTCGGAACTGCTTTAATAGGCAGTACTAAGATAAAATCTCGGCTCGAGTTCATTTTCGCACCTATTTCATGCCAAAATCACTCTTAATCACTCCGGTATGCTACAGAGATGTCGGTCGTCAACCAATATTGCAACCTTGCCTATTTGCCAATATCCACTATATCACATCCTTTCTCTCTTCAAAAAGGTTCATCCTCGACACTTAAAAGCATACTTTAAGTCGAATCCTCAAATATATAGAAGTAGGACTCTCGCATCACATCCTCAGGCTCCTAAGTCATCTCTTGCTCTTCCTGGTGACTCGATAACACTTTCACATAAGGAATGACTCGGTTTCGCAATTCTTTTACCTTTCGAGGAAAAATTTAAACCGACCGCTCAACATAGCTCAAACCTTCTGTCATCTCTAGTGAAACATAATTTATCACATGCGAAGGGTCAAATATATATTTCCTCAGTGTTAAGACATGGAGCACATTATGTACATCTCCCAATCTCGGCGACTGTCACGCCCTGCGACCGCCAATTTGGTTGGTCTGGGTTCGTCCACAAACGCCGAAAGGACAAAACCTCCCCCGTCCGCCCAAGGCTCTACCCACATGTATAGCAATAGCATTTCAAGTCAATAAGAATGCGAGTATACATGGTCTGCACGAGGGCAAGCATCAACCACCAACAAGTGAAAATACTAATACAAAATCATTCATCTACACATGTTATTTGATTTAATACAACCAAATACAAGCAACCACATATTACGTCCATTTTCTTTCATAACTACATATACATCATATGATACATCCACCAAAACTTAGGAATTTACATTATATATACATCATGGTTCAACATAACAAAAGTTGAATGTACACAGGGTATGACTATACTGGGGTAGCCGCTATCTAGGGCGCAATGCCCTTGCCGGGATCCCCGACCGCTCCGCTCGCGCTAGGATCTGCACGGTTAGTGGTGTGAGAACTAAAAGAAGTTCCCAGTGGGTTCGGCTGCCAACCCCGCCGACTCACCTATTAGGTCTATTCAGGCATATGTAAGTAAAGAATAAAGAGATGGCAAACCAAACTAATGCTATTTCAATACCTACAAGAAAACTGGGTCAACAAGTAATATGATCATAAGTATGATGATGCATGCATGCCTTTCCATTTACCTTTGGCTTTCACCAAATTAACCCGATTAACACATGGTTAACCCCAAAACAAACAACCAAAATCCCTATTATTCGGGGAGAATACCGCTACACCCGAGGGACCGTCTTCTGGGGAGAATACTGCTACACCCAGTGGTGACAACTCCGGAGCACACCACTTGAGGGGGAGCAACCGCCCTAAAGCCAAGACCCAATGTGAGTATGATCCAATCCTCAATTGTGAGGATGTATAGCCAACTTGCCATTCTTGCCACAATGCCATGATGCCATAATGCTCTTAAGGTATTACCTTGTCTAGCATACCATGTCCTCAGTGCCAATCATGCCCGCTAATGTGAATGTCACCTTTGTTTACTATTGTCATAGTCCGACTTTCATTTCACACATTCATAGGGTTCAATACACATGGTCCATTATCACATTATATGTTCTCTTGCCTAGAACCATACAAAAGATTTTCCAACCTCAATAACATGTCACATAACCCTAAGATGCATGAATACTACAATACACATATATGCTTAAAGAGACGACAAAGACATAATGAGAAATTCAGTGATTTCAGATAGCACCACCCACCTCGTAGGGATGCCGAGAAGCTACAGTTCAAGTCTCGTAATTTATGGCCGCCAATTTCCCTTGACTGCGGCAAAACGAAGCCACAATGGTGTCTTTTCCCAATATCGTCGCGTAGACCCGTCGGAACTCTGAACCGAGTCTTCCAACGCGTCAGATTATCCGTCAATTAGGGCTACAAGAGATCAAATCTAACTTAGATCTCCACATGTACAAAACCCTAATATAACCCTAGGTTTTATCATCTTCTCCAAATAACCCCCTAAACCATGGAGAATCATGATCAAATCCACCACTACATCCTCTAGAAACACATACTAGAAGGAAATAACAAAAACCCTAGCTCCAACCCAAGAGAACTCACCTTAGGTTCATAGCTTTCTCCAAAACCCTCTTGCACAAGCTACCCAAGCAAGCTTCTTCTCCAATAAAACCCTCTCTTGGAGCAACCCTAGTGAGAGAGAAGAAGAGAGTGAGAGAGAAGAAGAGAGAGAGAGAGAAGAGTTTTAGAGAGAGAAAAGGGTTTCTCTTTTGATGTTGGGTTGAGAGAAATGAGGCTAACACACAAAGCCCCACACTTATAAACACTCACACCCACACATTACACTTAGCCCCCTTCACAAAACAGGGACTCAGCCATCTCTGGCATTTTTCATGTACGGGGTCCGGACTTTGCACAGGGTGCTGACCCCGAAAGCAATTTCAACACAAAACCAGCTGAAAATTTTCCAGCTTGCTCTCCCATGTCCAAACACCCTACACAAGTCATTCCAAAGCATTTAGAATACTTTACGGACCATTCTAACGCGTCCGACTCTGCGCTTCGGTCAACTTGACGGAAGTTCGGTACAACTCGTCAGGGATACGATATGTTACAGCGACAAGGCTATCTAATAAGCAACATGCCCAACTTGCTTTAGTTGGGCCTGTTTACATAGAAACACTCACAACACTTAGCTCACTAAAAAGAAGAATTGCAATTTATTGCCATCACCAAAATAATGAACTTCTCGCGTGAAAGATCCAAATAAAATACCAAATTACAACTTTATAACTCTTAAAACAAACTTTATGACTTAGACACATTTGGAGTCTCGAAGTCTTCAAAGACCTGCAAAAAGATTACTTTCTCCAAGAGCAAAGTTAATAATAAAAATATCAAAATCTTTCCCTGTTTGTTCATACGTCTAAATTTTAATTTAATCAATTTTAAAAACTCTAAGTTTAAAATTGTCACAATCTTTCTTCTGCTTTTCTTCTATAAAGTTGTCAATATGATCATCTCTCTCTCCTATTTTGTCAAAAATTACAAAAAGAATGTATCAAAAATATTGTATAGGAAGATATCAAATAGAATATCGAAATGTGGGACACTAGAAACACAAGTTTAATTTTTTTTTAATTTTCAATTTTTAAAAAACTCTTGTGGTAAAATACATATGAATTTCATTCTATCACATTATGGTACCGCATGCGAAAAAATTTCAAATTATGATGATTGCAATATGGAAATAATCATGTTAGTGCATGAATACGATAAATTCACATAGATTTCTTTCAATCCAAATTAATTTCATAAAATTTAAAACTTTACTATAAAATTATCAAAATATAGATAAAATATTATATGATTTTTTAATTCATATATACTTCAAAATCAAGTCATTGAAAATAATCTAGAGATTTAGAAACTATCAAGATATAATAGATTATAAAGATGACTTATAGAGTATAGAGATTTACCAAATAACATAGTTTGTCGTATAAACTTTCAAATTCAAGATAATGCATATGATAAACCAGGATGGCTCTTTGAGCATCTTTTCAAACTATCCACCTTATAACAACAAAGTATTTTTTTATTATATGCATATTTTTTCAATCTCATTGGTTATACATTTAATTTTCATTTGATAAGTTTACACACTTATCGTCCATGTGATAGCTTTACACACTTATCAGACAACCTGGGTGGTAGTTCTTTCTACATGTAGTGGTAGTTTTCACAGTCCTTTTGGGATATCACTCTTTTCACATTTTTTATGCATTTTTGGAGTGTTTTGCATTTTTATATTTTTTTTATTCTAACTCCTTCTCAAATATACAATCTCTTATTTGAAAGAAAGTTGATAAGTTTTAATCTATTAGCAAACACCTATTCATCAAATATAATACACACAACCAAGATAGGTTGAGTTCTTAAAGATCATACATGATTACCTAAATTTAATGAAAAATATAGGTCTTAAGAACTCCTATAATAAAATATCTTCATAAATAATAAAAGCGAAATAAAACTAATAATTAATATGAAATTAATTCGGAATATATAAAAGTGAAACTATTTGATGTCCATTGCACTGTTTAATGTATCAAGCATCCATTGTGCTTATTTAAAACAGTAATTAAATATCTAAAAATCATAAAAATGAAAGCACCTAAAAAACATAATGCAATAGTCAAAAGAGATATGAAATAAAAACCAATCAAAACATTACATAAAGTCAAAACAAATTAAAACTTATGATAAGAAAAGATTTCACATTTCTAAACCAAAACTAGCCAAATTGTTGGTTGTCTTGATTTGTTGCGGTTGAGCACCGATTGTTTTCACTTTTGATCAACTTTTGGTCTCTATATTGTATTCGAATTCGTAGGCACTATTTGTTGTGGGTACGACTTCTGGTTGATCTGCGGTACTCAACCTTTTTGATATTCATCTTGAATTTGTGAAGATCGTCGACTGAATGTAGATGCCGGTAGATATTTAAAAGATGCCTGTAGCACCCTCTTTCCGTTCCTAGGGCAAGTCTTCTTAATATATTCTTTATTTCCACATTTATGCTATATTTTATCCTTTAACTTAGTTGAGACAGTGGATATTGAATTTTTACCTTCTCAACATAAGTTCTTTCATACCCAACTCCAAGTTTGTTTATTTGATCCAATCCGAGCATATCAAGTTTTTTCAATCCAGAGGAGAACTTCAAACTTGAGTTGACAGACTTGTTTTGTCAAAGCTAGGTTGGAATTATAAATTTTCTTGCATTGTTTTTCTAGAAAACCAATTGTATCCTTATGTGACTTGACTATTGTCTCTGATTAGTCTAACTTCTCTTGGATGATTTTATTATTCTTCAATATATGTTCCCGTTCATCATCAAGAGTTGTAGTTGTAGTCTTTACGATTTGGTTCTCATTCTTAGATTCAAACATACATTTCCTCAGCTTTTTATTGAACTTAGTCATCTTCTTGGACTCAATAAATAGTTGATTGTACAGATCGGCTAAATTTTCATCATCGGATTCTCTCTCACTCTCATCATCGTCGCTCGACATTTCATGCAAAAGTAGAGAAGAGATAAAGTACAAAATAATAAAAGATAAACAAAATGTTAAATAATAGGGTAGAGAAGTATAAGCATGAAATGCAATGACATGCATCATTATCCTCATCACTTGAGGTTGATTATCTCAAGTTCTAACTTGCAAAGTCTTCTTCTTAAAAGATTTCTTAGTTAGGACAATCTATAGAAATATGACGGTAACTTTTGCATTTGTAACATTAAATTTTTTCTTCAAAATTATCTTTTTTCTTAGAAGCTTTTACAAGTTTCTTGTCTTTAGAGAATTTAGAACTCGAAGATTCTTTGGAAGAAGTTTCAGATGTAGATCTATTGGTTCTATTCTTCCGAAAGTTCTGACGAAATTTCTTTGTGAGAAGCGCCAATTGTTGTTCAAAGTCGGCAAGCGAAATTTCATCACCGGAATCCAAGTTATCATCTTCCTCCTTAATAGATTTGAGTGCAACACCTATACTTTTGGAAGAAATTTGGAAGAAAATTTATTAGTAGAAAAAATCATTTCGTATGTTTGCAACGAGCCTACTAATTCCTCAACTCTCATCTCATCTGGATGCTTGACGGTTTCAATCACCATCACCTTCGCCCTAAAACGTTCATAAAGAGTTCTGAGAATTTTTGTTATAACCTTAGGTTTCAGAATTTTCTCTCTTAAGTTTGCACACGTATTTACATTGTCTTGAAGACACGTATAATATTCAGTAAAAGTTTCATACTCTTCCATATGAATGGAATCAAATTACTTGACAACATTTGGAGTTTTGAACAATTGTTAAATCTATTTTCATGTGTGTAACATTGAGAGTATCCCGGATCTCTTTGGCAATATCACATGTAGAAACACGTGTGCACTCTATAGGGAGAAATGCATTGAATTAAACATTAATCCCTTTCCTATTATAAGAAGAAGTCTCAACCTCATCCTTTTACCATTTATTCCATGGCTAATTAGTTGCTTCACCATTTAATTTGATTGGATGTTTCCATCCAATTCCACGGATTGCCAAACTTGCTCACCAATTGTGATGAGGAATGCTCTCATCCCGACTTTTCAAGAGGCATAATCAGTTTTAACAAATAGAGAAGGCCTATTAATATTACCACTTTCACCCATGATGATAGAAAATCCTAGATCCTGCTCTAATACTACTTGTTAGAGTTGTTAACCTAGAGATCTAAATAGGATATATCAAATACCTAAAAGAGGGTGAATAGGTACAAAAGCCAAAAATATAAATCTCAATGTGATAAAAATAAATATGAAAAATAAAATCAGCACACCAAGATTTACGTGAAAAACTCCAAACAGAGTAAACGACCCATGAGACTAATCACATGGACAAATCCACTAAGTAAAAATAGAATATAAGGTGATTTACCAAATCCTCAACTCAATCTTTACCCTAAACTCGAAATAAATGTTCTTCGCTAGTCCTCGATCGATTGAACTCCTCCAATCGACCATGCTATGAATTCTCATAGCATCTATGCCTCCAATCCACGAGTCTCCACCGAATCCTCCACCTTCACGCGAGTCCATGTGCAACCAATCCATTCAAAGCGTAAAGAAGGATAGTCATTGATGATTTAGATGCTAAGAGAATTATAAGATCTGAAGAAAAAATTCTAAACAATTATCAATTTAATTCTTAAGAGAAATTCTTAATAAAAACTCCAAGAATCAAATTAAGGAAGAAATTTGCTATAAGAAAATGAGAGAAAAAGCTCCAAAATAAATTTCTAGGATTTCTAATGATAATCTATGCTTAGCCATATTTTAGAGGAACGCCATATTTTAGAAGAACCCACATATCTTATTTATAACCTTAGAAGACATTACAATCAAATTAGAATTATAAAAATAGATTTTGAAAATTTGCATCGGATTCAGGGTCTGAACCCTTTAAGAGGGTCCAAACTTTGATACTCTCAGAATATCAAGGTTCAGATCCTCTCTGCAAGGTCCGAATCCTCCCTACGTAACAGTATAAAATTAGCTTTAGCATCAGGATCATTTTTTTAGGGTCCGAATCCTGACAGGTTCAAGGTCCTGCCTCTTTTCAGGGTCTTGACTTTGACATAATATATTTTGACCTTGAAAAGTTTCAACTTTTAATATTTATAATTTTTCTCAATTTTAATGACTTTCAATGGAATAAAAATATTCATAAATTATCACTAATATTGTAAAAACTTACCGAGTATCGTGAATTCATATTTTGAGTTTTCGAGTCTTCAGCTTAAACTTTTCGTGCTTCAAATTCTTCAAGATTCCGACTCAACTCGTCATGACACATAACGACACATCATGACTTGTCATGAAATATGCCAACACTAAAATTCATAACACTCTTTAATTCTTTCCAATAGAGTGGGTTTTAAAACTATAGTCATAAGTTTTGCAGAAACTCTAGGAAGTACAATATTAAGTTTAAGTTGCCTTATCTCCTCTAGCAATGGCACATGTTTTGTAATCAACATACTAAAGCTTTGCACTAATTTACAGCTCAACGCGTCCACTACTACGTTAGCGTTGGGGAGGGGAGGAGGGGAGGGGGGGTGGTAAAGAATAATCACATCATAATCTTTTAGCAGTTCCAACCATTGGTGTTGTCTCAAATTCAGCTCTTTTGGGTAAATAAATACTTAAGACTCTTGTGATTAGCATAGATTTCGTAGTGCTCTCTATAAAGATAATGACACCAACAAAGATCACGACAGCTAACTCTAGATCATGAGTAGGATAATTTTTCTCATAATTCTTCAACTTTCTGGAAGTATAGGCAATTGTCCTATCACAAACTAACAGTAATAACTAGTCAATCACAAAAAAACTTTGCATTTTAGCGATACTCGTCGGTTTAGACCAATTCCGAATTGCTTCAATTTTTTTCAGGTTAACTGCAATACCAGCAGCTGAAATAACATGGCCTAGAAATGCCACATCTCAAAGCCAAAAATCACACTTCTTAAACTTAACATAAAGTTTTTTCTCCTTCAAAATTTATAATACAGTTTTCAGATGCTCTTCATACTCCATATTGCTCCGAGAGCATATCAAGATATCATCGATAAACACTACCACAAATCAGTTTAGGAACAGCTGGAATATTTTATTCATCATATCCATAAAAAGGCCTGGTGCTTTTGTCAATTCAAATAACATTACTATGAACTCATAATTTCCAAACCGTTCTGAATGTCGTTTTAAAAATATCCTTAGGTTTAGTCTTCAATTAATGATACCCTGATTGCAGATCTATCTTAGAATACACACACGATCCCTACGGCTAATCAAATAGATCATCAATGCATGACAGGAGATACTTGTTGTTAATGGTTACTTTCTTCAATCCTTGATAATCTACACACAATCTCAGTGACACATCTTTCTTCTTCACAAATAATATCCGTGCTCCCCAAAGTGACACACATGATTGAATAAACCTTTTCTCCAACAAATGATGCAACTGTGGCCTTATTTCTCTCAACTCCGTCGGGGCCATCCTGTAGAGTGCCTTTGAGATGGGTGTAGTTTCTGGGATCATATCAACCACAAACTCACTCTCTCTACCAAGCGACATGCTCGACAACTCAGAGAAAAACACATATGGAAACTCTCGAATTCTAGGGATGTCCTCGAGTCTCGGTGCCGCCATAGGCACCTCCACTACTGCAAAAAAGGTACACATTCACAATTCATTAACTATTTTACCTTTAATGTAGCAACCTTTGTACACATACTCCTCCTGACCCGGCTCACAAAATGTCACCGTCTGATCCCCACAATCAATCATTGCATAATAGCAAGCGAGCCAATACATCCCTAATACAATATCAAAATTCTGCAACTGTCCTGAGACCAATAAATCTGCAAGCATAATCCATTGTCCCAACTATACAGGACACAGTTCACAACACTCTCCCACATGCAATATATGATCAAGGATATGACCTCCTGTACATGCGGTAATATCTCTATCTCTAGTTTATGTAGTAATATGAATGCTGGGTTAACAAAATAATGAAATGCATCAATATCAAATAATGCTCGAGCTTGTGTACCTCTAATCAAAACAATACCTGCAACCACCCGGTCGGCTACTGATGCATCCTTCACATGCACCGCACAAACACGCCCATTCGGTGCTTGAGACTGTCTCTCAGTTGAGTGTAGGGTCGAAGCTCGATCAGTACGAAAGCTCGATCAGTAGGAAAGCTCGATCAGTAGAAAAATATACTGATGAGACTCCTGATGTCTGTCTTAGGGTAGAAGGGATAGAAGTAATCGATGGAACTAGGGTAGTACCACGAGGACACATTGACCAAACATGCCCTACGTACCTATCCGTAATGGAAACATCTGCCTGCCGCTAAGCACATGTGTGAGGTAAATATGGCCTACCACAAATAACACACCTCTCCTGTCGCCACTGCTGATGCTGCTACTATCGTGGTCCCAAGACCTTCGTCCCGCAAAAGACCAACGACCCTAAGAATGAGATCGCGAATACTTCTGCAGTCTCCTCGAGCTAGATTGCTTCACCACTCTCTGCTTGTCTTCTTTTCTCCTTTCCTCTCTCCAATAACTTCATCTCCTCTCAGATCATTGCTGCATTCTCTAAACCATAAAGCCATCTCAATCATCTCATCTAATGTTAGGAGATGCTACGGCTGTATTGACATAAATCTGGCCTCAATCACCTCTCAAACAGATAGGACGCATGTCGCTCATTTTGAGCTACAAAAGGTACACATTCAAGATGTGCATAAACTCCCGCACATACTCCTATATTGATCGCTTCCCCTGTCTTAACTTCTTCAAATCATCTTCCAATATTTCCTTCACACTGTCAAGAAAAATAAGCTCCATACAACATCCCCCTGAACTCCTCCCAAGTCACTAGCGTTGCACCTACCAGTCTACTCCTCCTAGTTCTCTTCCACCAATGACGAGCATTGCTCTCCAAACAATGAGTGGCCAGATGTATTCTATCCCTCTTTGGAATATAAAGATCCTCAAAAAATTTCTCCTAAGCTTTGACCATGTCTCCACCCATGGCTCTATACTCTCACCACTAAACCAGGGTGGATCAAATCTCCTAAACTCAACGAGCCTCGCTTGTGCCCTCTCGTCTCTTGCCTCTGATACCTCNCCTCGTACTCATAAGTTGTTTTCAATGATAGAGCTTCCGAATCGACGATCCACTCCGTTAAATATGATCTAGAGTATTTGAAACTTCTAGAAAATAAATTTCGTAAATTTTTGAAATCATAATAAAGTCCATCAAGTGGGCATAAAATGAACGGTCAAAATCGAACGACGTCCTTAAAAAGGATGATCGGAACCTTCAATTCAAGATCGGAGTTATTGATCTTTATCTATGTAGTGAATAGAATTTTCTATCAAAAATTCAACAAATTTCGATTCTTTTACACCGTTAAACTAGCAAGTATCCCATACCGACCATTAAAAATTATCAAATTTGTGACATCTTGATCGTAAGGTAAATGATGTCGAAAAATTATAAAATTTAATTTCTAGAAGTTTTAAATGCTGTAAATAACATTTAACGGTGTGGATCGTCGATTTGGAAGCTCTATCATCGAAAACAACTTATGAGTATGAGGGCGATCATATTCATAATAGTATAGTAGCCGGACTCTATATATATTCAATCTAATCAATTTAATTTATTATTTATTGGTCAGTTCGTGAGTCAGCTCGTGTTCAGCTCGTTTATTAACGAGCCGAACATAAATTGAATTTTTTAGCTCGATACTTTAACGAGCCGAACACGAGCCGGCCGCAACCCGCTTGTGTTCGGCTCGTTGACACCCCTAATGTGCCCGGGTAGAATAGCACATAAGGGTTCGAAAGTGGATGGTAGGACGTGGAGATATTGTGTTGTTCAATTGATCAGTTGGTTAGTTGACTTGGTGAGTCTAGGCCTGGGGCATTGGATGTGCAAAGTTGTTTTTTTTTTTTTTTTTAGAGATAGGTAGCACACTATCCTTTTCATTTATTTCATTTAGATTTGAGAAAATCAAATATTATTACCTTATACAAAATTTAAAAAAAGTTAAAATATTACTTTATTATAAAATCATCATACTATTTGTGATTAAACTTTTTTCTATCAGATCTGACACAGTATAATTAATTTAGAATAAATTTCACGCGCAATAATTTTGTCCTAATTAAATGTATCGTCATGAAACGTCCGCGTTCTGATTGGAAAGGAAAATCTATTACCGTTTGACTTGTATTATATAGCAGGGTGCAACGCCAGACAAATTAATTATAGGGGGAGAGTGAGTCGAAATTAATTAATTATAGGGATAGGGATTTTGTTTGTTGGGGGTTGGGCTTCTTGACTTCAGTGGAGCCAATTGGGTACATGCTAGTGGGGGAAGGGAGGGAGGGGTTTAGGTGGGTGCCCAATGGCTACAATTAATAGAAGTACTCTTGCTATATATATATATATATATTATTATAGTACAGTGCAAGTAGGGGAAAAAAAAAATCTTGTATATGATGATAGTGACATTATTGATATACTAGTGCAGTGACCCGCGTGTTACAGCGGATAGATACTGTTAAAGTGAAAATTTGTAAAAAATAAAATATCAGTTTAGTATAAAAAATAATAAGTCTATATTATAGACAAACGCTTTTTTTTAGCAAAAAACTATAATGAAAAAGAATCAATCGTTCCAACAAAATTATTCAATCTTGTTCAAAAGAGATCGCATATCATGCAAATGGATGATTAAAATTATTTTTATAACACAATAATAAAAAAATATCATATTGCAGTTAATATGACTAAAGAAAGGCTCACAATAATACGTAAGACAATTTATAAGTATTATATATATAATATTATATATATACTAGTATTGATATACTAGTAAATGTAACGTTTGTTAATGCACGTATCAAATAATTATATAGAAATGTTAATTTTTTTAAAATTATTTTTTTTAATTTTAGGCGTCTAGTATTGTTTTATATGATTGCCATCAATAGTATTATATCTAAAAAATTTACAATATTATAGAATTGATTCGCATAATTAAGAAAATATGCCTATTAAATAATAAATAATTAACCCAATAATCTTCTGAATGCAAAAATTAATTTTGAAAGTTAAAATAAGAAAAATAAAATATCGCTTTAGGGAAATATAAATTTTGAAATTTAAAAATAGAAAAATAAATCGTTTTTCTTAAGAGAAATATTTTTTGAAATTAAATATATAAATATTCTCAAAAAAGAATATTTAAAATAAATAGAAAATATCTTTTATAGGATTTTTCAAGCCCGGTAATTTGTTATAGAAAATTTACTTTTGAAATTAAATAAAAAATTTATTTTTTAGGATTTTCATTCCACAGCTAATCTGTTATAGAGAACTTACGTATTCATTGCCTGTTATTGTATTTTCTATTTTTTATCTATTTATGTAAATTTTTCGGTACGAAAGACGAAAATTGGGCCGTAATTTTTTCGCAAAAAATAGGCTCTGATTCGACAAGACCCAAATTTGGAATATGGCTTTTTGATAAATATATATTATGAGTTATATATATTATATAATTATATATATATATATATTGTATTATATAATATGATTATATATACTATATCACTTTTAATCAATTAATTTGAGCTTAGAATATGAAGCACAAGAAAGATGTTGATTTGCCAAATTTAAGAAAGAGATGTTGGTTGGAAGACACAAAAGCGTAAAGAACTGGCGACAAAAAAAACTTTTTAGGCTTTTAATAAATCTAAAGAAAATGAGGAAAAAGTGAATAAAAAAAAAAAGGTAGGCCCCACTTCTTCTCAAATAAAGAGAGTCGGATACATATAGATTTAGTCATGCGGGATTAATGTATAGGATATAGATGGTAGTTTGTTTCAACGTAAATTTAGATCTCTTGGATTCAAAGCTAGACTTTGGGTTTAACTAAAAGTTCAGGCTGAAAATTACTTATCTCGCCTGGTTTTTTCTATAGCTGTGAAGTGAAGTTCTGCCAATTCTGTTATTTGTTTAGTAGGAAGTGAATGAAATAAAAAGTGCGGTTCTTCATTTACTCTGTTTGTTTTATTGAAAATTATTTAATCTCCGCACCCCCATAAACTTACCTCCTACATAATATTATTGTCTCTTTTGTAACTTAATAAATAATAAATTATAAAAAATAAATAAAAAATAATACAATTATATTTCTATACAATTATAAAATAAAATTTAAAATAATTATATTAATTTTTTATATAAATTATAATAATGCAACAAATAAAATTTTAAATTTAAAGAATTATTAATATTTAAAAATTAATTTTCATCGTATTTTTTATGCCCCAAGTTCCCAGGGGGTCACCCATCCTACCACTACTTCCGTCCTAACACACTTAACTCTCTTAACCTCTTGAGTCTAACCACTATCCAAAATACTTAAGCTGGATTAAAAGTATTAGTCCTATTATATCATATATATAGGACTATCTGGGGTCTCGCATTCTAAGACTACTCCCGTCCTAGCATACTTAACTCTCTTAACCTCTTGGGTCTAGCCACCTCCTAAAATGCTTAAGCTGAATTAAAAGTATTAACCCTATTATATCATATATATATATAGGACTATCTGAGATCTCACAGTATTTTAAATGTGCAATTTAAATAAAAGATATATTAAAAATTAACTAATCAAACTTTATCATATTTTAAACATGCAATCTAAATAAAAAATTAATTACTAGCACAATTAAATATATTTGGATGAAATATAATTAGATAGAGAGAGAGAGAGAGTAACCATAAACAAGTCACGTAATTAAGTTCTTCACTAATATTTTATGATTTTTTTCTCCCTCTCCCTTCACTTCACCGGAATTGACTTCGCCCCATGGAAGAGCGAAGTCAATTTCGGTGTTTTGGATAAACTGAACTTTCGAGCGTACTAATATTATGGTAAACTAAACAACAGGAGTGATCAATTTTTGCGGAAAATTACTCTCCCTCTCCACTTATGATGAAACAAACTCTCATCGTGATTCTTTAAAAAATACTTTTATTATACTTGTATTTCAATAAAAGATATATGTTGGACTGGCTATAGGTGATGTGATATAATTGCAACATAATAGACTTCGTTCTTGGTGGTGCCCATGCAAGGTAATTTGACCTTGTTCATTTTCTAGATTTTGAAGTGTGAACCTGTGGTTTCGAGAAAGCCATAAGCATATACTGGGGCATGTTTTGGCACTAAAGTTGTGAGACCATCTAACTTTTGCATCACAATTATACAAAGATCAGCCTTTGGTGGGATGGGAGGTAAAGTTAAGGTTGCGAAACTCACAAATTCCTCGCTTCTGAACAACGGCAAAAAAGTGGCTAACGAGTTTGTGCACTAGCAAATTAGTGGTCATAAGACAACGAGATACATAAATTATCAGGAGGAATTTTTATATAATAGTTTGTTAGTGTGTTTTTCATTTAAGCTAAATTAATAGCTGGTTATTCTATTTTGTGATTTATAAAACATAGCGCATTATTATTGTGCAGCGTTGGATCAAGGCGAACCATCTTTTTAAATCAATTCTAGGATCAAGCGTTGGGATTACAGGTTATCTGATGCCATGTTCCGGAAACACACTTAAGTAGGTTCCGGAACCAATGTCAAGTTTCAGAACCTGGGACTACGTTCCGTGGAACCCGAAGGCAGTGGAGGTTGGTTTATGAAGTTATGCCCCTAAATCTTGGTTATGTTTCGAAACCAAAGTCTCAGGTTCTAAAAACTGGCACGCTGGGATTTGATATGGAGTGTTAGGTTCTGGAACCAGCTATTTAGGTTCCGGAATTAGGGGTCGTGGTGAGCAAGTCAAGTTGGATTTGGCTCTCTGATTCGATCTAATCCTGCGATTTAAGATTATGATTGGATCATGAATATCTTATGGATGCATGGTTTTTAAGAGGAAATCGATGGCTAGAAGTAAATCAGAAGGCTTGGATAGACGATGGTGATCGTTTATCTTTTATTTTGGAGTTTTGGGGTTTAAAGCCTTGCAATTTTTGTTTCAGGGTTTACAGCTTAGTTTCATTAGAAAAATCCTTATTGAGAGAGAGAAACGTGGGAGAGCCCTGAAGAGAGTTTTCTATATCAAACTTAACTCCTTATACTTTTTGTGCCGTGGATCAATTAAAGCTTGTGTCGAGAAGGTATTGCCCGTGGACATAGGTAGATACATTATCGGCTGAATTATGTAAATTTCTTGTGTGTTTTGTTATGTTTATTATTTTTCATTTTTTTACTTGTTCTTTTGATTGATCTCGTTAAATTTCTATTCCTAAGATTCGATTTCTGCTTTGTTATTGTGTCGAGAGGGCTTCGAGGTGTGCTCAGATTACCCTTTACCAGTTTTGTATGTAGGTTATAAATATAGCATGCATGTTGCTATCTTGTTTAACTCCATGTGCTTGTGGTAAATTAAAATAAAATTATAGATTAATACAGTTTTTTTTTTTTTTTTTTTTTTCAAACATATGGGGTGGTAAAGTGAAAATGGATGAAAACATAAGGTAAATCAAAGTTTTTAGTAAATTACATCAACTTCGATCTCACAATTATCACTTTACCGCGTAGGTCTAAAATTCTTGTTAGGTTGTTACGGTAGAATACAAAAGTTTATTAGAATCGCTTAATTGCTATAATATAGACATAAAAATTGGATGATTATTCAATTGTCTAGTCATTTATATAATTGCACTGCACTAAATATAACACACCGTAATCTGAAAACTTAATTTTTTAAAGCTTAGCGTCAAATTTTAAGTATTATTATAAATTTTTAGATTTATTTTAGATAATGATTTTCTCCCAAAATTTCATATTTTCATGGAGGGACTTCTAAAGGGCTGAAAGCATACAGAAAAATTCAAAAAAAAAAGAAAAAAAAAACAATTAAGGAAACTGTTCGAAATATATAGCTCTACTCACATATAAATAGAAATTCATTGTTGGTACTTGGTAGAAAAATTATATGCATGATCTTGTTGCAAGTACATTTCTAGGGTAGCTCTTAATTTGGTTTGGTAGCTCTAAATGGTTTTCATTGTAGGAGACCAACTAATTATTTCAACAACTTATATGGACCAACTAAATATTCTTTCAACAACTAGATGGATGAAGTACCCCAACTAATAAAAGACAAAACTGGTACTATATTTCTAACGGGATCTTCTATAATGGGATCATAGAGAATTCGCTTAGTTTCTTTTGACTTTGGAGTTTAATTTGAGGAATATCTTAAAATTCAAGATAGAAAAAAAAAAAAAATACAACAAGGCCACTTATTGGCATTAATCCATGGACATATATTGCTACGAATAACGTAATGCCCAGTCTCGGACCCAGATGAAGTAGATGCTCGTTTGAACTACGAAATTATATCAACTTGAATATGTTCGTACTAATTAAAAATTTAGAATAATCTAGGAGAAAGATCGTACGTCATCTTGTGCCTCAGTTATCTTGTTTCAGAGAAATTATATATTGACTTCAATCTCACACTCTAATCACTGTATCGCATAGTCTGAAAGTTTTATCACTGCATACCAGTGTAAGTCCCGGATTCTTAATTAACACTATTAATCTAGCAGATCTTACGGATTAGGACCTCACGGACAGACTCGAAAAATCAACAAAAAAGAAGCTATAATTGAGGTAACTAAATGATCATATGAAAATACAATTTACAATCCAACTGGTGTGCAATATAAATAAAACGAAAATGTAGAATTGAATAGTATTAGGCATAAGCCGGTTTCATCCTTTGTAGCACAGATCTATGTTTTAGTTTTGTTGGCATTCGGTTAAACTGAATCGGGTGCGCCTATAATCGGGCTCGATCTGATGGTTATTATGTTGTCTAATTGAACTAGAATTAATCTCGTTTATAAATTGGGAAGCTAATTAGAGATATACTCTAGTTATATTAGGATAACAATCATATACCGATTAAGTCTAATCTTTTACTTCCCTATTAGGGTTTCATGATCCCTTATAAATATACGGGTTATCTCTCATAGAAAAACAAGAAAAAATAGAGACAAAATACTCAAAATTAAATAAGTAATTTGTGAGCCGTCTTGTGTGAGAGAGAAACCACATACTCCATTAACTTATTGTTCTAGAGGGGGTCTTGAACGGTGGATTAGAGATCGTGCTCATTTGTAGTTCAATCTACCGCGGGTTTGAAGCGTTAGAAGACCTTCAAGGATGATTCGAGAACACATGAATCAAACTCTACAATCCGAGCTCATTGTGTTCTAGCGCAAGTCGCTTTCGCAAAAGGTACGAACGAATACTTCCGCTGCGTTTTACAAGTTTGCTAATAATTGAATAAAGAAAAATTATTGTAGGAGATCCATTATCCATAAAGGTTGATCGATGGGATAAATCAATTCCCAACTAAAGACATAACTAGTACCATATTTGAAATGGACTTATCAATAATGGGATCACATGGAATCAGCTTTAATTCCCCTTTGAGTTTGGAGTTTCTTTGTTAGAATTCCTAATTAATTGATCGCCATAGAAGGAAGAAAAATATTTGATTGGCATATCATCAAGGAAGATTAAAGAATGTCAAAGAATATGGTTATTTTTTGAATTACTTTCTATGTATCGAATTTCCATATATTGTATTTCCATTCTTTTGTTAATTGTATATTATATTTGAAGATGAATAATATTGTTCAGTACAATTGATCTGAACTTTTCGATATCTCTTCTCAAATTTCTACTACTCTTTGAATAAAGTTCACATTCTTGTACATCTTAAAATACAAGATAGAAAAACTTTTGGGTTGAACCCTAAATAAGGGAAATGGCTCTCCGTATTGAGTAGGAGAGAGGTTTTTATATATGCAATACTAACAACTGTTGGATTACTAATTAAGAAGCCAATTACACGAGACCATGCTTTCTCAGTTTGATGAGCTAGATTAAGGATATTTTAATAATTTTAGATAAACATGGTGAAAAGAACATAAGCAATAAGTTTAGTATTATTTGGTGAAGTGAGATTTGTGGGATCATTACTAGCAAGACTTTCTCCATTCATACACATCCAGATTTGTGTGAGCTGTTAAATATGTCTCGAATTCTAGTACCGCAAGGTCTTCTAACCCTATTATGTTTTAATTGTCCCATTAAGTTAAGTTTAGATTATGCCTAATTTATCAAGTATTCCTAATCTTAGTGGGTTTGTATTCCTAATCGTATTAGGATTTAACCACTATTATAAATATACCCTTTCTGCTATTGATTTAGTGCGGAAGATGAGAGAGAGAATATGGGTGTATTTTTGGGATTAGGGTTTTGTGAGAGAGGCATATTTTGTACACCACTTTGATTATAATGAAGATCTCCGCTCCGTCTTCGCCCGTGGACCCGTGGACATAGACCGTTGGCCGAACCACGTAAATATTGTGTGCTTTATTTTTCTTCTCTTTTTCTCAGATCTCTTTTGGTATTTTCGCATCCGACGAACTAGATCTTCTTGGTTTTAGTTATAACAAACTGGTATCAGAGCCGAAAGCTTCATTATGATATTTGGTGAATCGATCTCCACATTCAGCACTTGATTGCAAAACTCCGGAGGAGGTGGAGATAGAGACCAATGATATAGTTCAGTCGCAGGATTTTTCTCAGTCAGAACAAGTTCAGTCGGCAGACACCTCAATAACTGAAACCCCACAAGTTGATAGGCAGAGCATTGCTATAGGCAGAGCGAGGAGACAGATTAAACCATCGCAAAGATACGATTATGAAGATATGGTTGCTTACGCTCTTTTAGTGGCACAAGATACATAAGAAGAAGATGAACCTTCCACATATAATCAAGCTATTTCGGGTGCCAGTTCTGCAAAGTGGTTGGTGGCGATGAATGAAGAGATGGAGTCTCTCCATAAGAATCGCACATGGGAGTTGGTAAAACCGCCTACAGGCAAGAAAATTGTCGGCTGTAAGTCGGTCTTCAAGAAAAAGGACGGAATCTCCGGCGTGAAAGATACAAGGTATAAAGCTCGTTTAGTTGCTAAGGGCTACAGTAAGGTAGAAGGTGTGGACTTTAATGATATTTTCTCACCTGTCGTAAAGCATACTTTTATTCGTGTTCTTTTATCGTTAGTAGCCATGAATGACCTGTATCTTGAGCAGCTTGATGTTAAGACAGCTTTTCTGCATGGAGAACTTGATGAACAAATTTATATGAAACAGTCGGAGAAATTTATTGTTGAAGGGAAGGAGGACCATGTTTGCCTGTTAAAGAAATCGCTTTATGGCTTAAAACAGTCTCCTCGACAATGGTATAAGCGGTTCGACTCTTTCATGACAGGTCACGGATATTCCAGAAGCAAACGTGACAGTTGCGTGTATTTCAGAAAGCTTGATAAGGGATCTTTCATATATTTGTTACTCTATGTCGATGATATGTTAATTGCTTCCAGCGACATAGTTGAGATAAATAAATTGAAGACTTTATTGAAGGGTGAGTTTGAGATGAAAGATCTAGGTGCTGCTAAGAAAATTCTTGGTATGGAAATTAAGAGGAATAACAAGTCAGGGCTACTGCATTTGACACAGGAGAAATATATAGAGAAGATTTTAAAGCGTTTCGGCAAGACAGACGCAAAATCGGTGAGCACTCCTTTTGCTGCGCATTTCAGACTTTCCGCAGAAGCATCACTGCAGTCCGATGATGAGCATTCTAGTGCTGTCGGGAGTATCATGTACGCCATGGTTTGCACACGGCCGGACATTTCCTACGCAGTGAGCATGGTTAGCAGATATATGAGCAATCCTGGTAAGGCTCATTGGCAGGCTGTTAAGTGGATTTTGAGATACTTACGAGGTACCACTAGCACCTGTTTGGAGTTTGGGAAGTGTGAGGATGGTGTGGTTGGATATGTTAATTCGGATTTTGCAGGTGATTTGGACATGAGGAGATCACTTTCAGGTTATGTATTCTCTATTGGCGGATGTGCAGTTAGTTTGGAAAGCTTCACTACAACCTATTGTCGCCTTGTCTACGACGGAGGCGGAATATATTGCTATGACAGAGGGTGTGAAGGAAGCTATGTGGCTAAGAGGCTTATTTGGAGAGCTTACTTCTTGTTGGGATCCGACGATTGTTTATTCGGACAGTCAAAGTGCTATTCATTTGTCGAAAGATTAGATGTTTCATTAGAGGACAAAACACATCGATATAAAGTTTCACTTTGTTCGGGATGTGATTAGGAAACGCACGGTGACTGTTAAGAAAATTGGTACTGAGGACAATCCGACGGATATGCTTACTAAGTCCCTTACTATTGCCAAGTTCAAACATTGTTTGGACTTGGTGGCAGTTAGCAGCATTTGAGGCCCTATGGGGCGTTTGGAGAAGACGGAGCACGGAGCGTTAAGGAGCATTGAGGCGAATTAAATTCAAGGTGGAGTTTTGTGGCGATCTCGACATAGCGGCGGCTAAACTACAAATTAAACCAAGGTGGAGATTGTTATATTTGGTTTAGATTTGTAGTTATCTAAATTGGAGTTAAATCCTAATCTAATTGGGATTATATATAATTTAGATTTAATTTGGTATATATGGATTATAATTAGGAGTATAATTCTAATTGAATTAGAATTAGACTCTAATTAGGAGACATGTATTATATATATACATGATACGGGCAAGTTAATGACGCCACGACTCAAATTAAGGCCATGCAAATTAATTAAGTTGTGGGTGGTCACGTTGCGGCAACAAAAAAAATTAAGGAGCCTCCCATGCCTATTCCGGCTCAATTAAGTGTTGCATATTTGGAGAGAGCCAAGCCGCCGCAATCCTAATTAGACCCATGCTAATTCCGTACGGTCTGGGGTCTTGAGAGGAGCCGTGTGCACTCTAATTAGCCGTGTGCTAATTAAGGCTCATTTTGTGGTCCGTACATATTAGAGAGAAGTCATCTTGGAGTTTTTTGTACGGACGAGGGTTGCGGTGTTTCCGATCTATTTAGAGTTCGGGGTCTTTTGAGAGATCTTTTTTTGTACTCCGCCTTTTCGACATTAATAAATTATAATTTACTCCGTCTTCGCCCGTGAACGTAGGCCGTTGGCCGAACCACGTAAATATCGATGTGTTTTTTCTTTATCTTTTCTTTTCTTATATTAAATTATTTTCTAAATCTATTTTTTACCGTTCCGATTCTAACATGAGCGTTACTGAGAAGACTTTCTCGGTTCATACACATCTTGAGTCAATTGTATTTATAGTGTTGCCATCAAGATAGTTCTCTTGGTAGTTATTCTGAGCATTGAATATTAATTCTCGAGTTTGAATCCCACTTCTTGTGGGTTTTCGCAAAACGACAAAAAATATTTATGACATTTCATTTTGTAGTCAATTAACTAACCACACATATGTCGAAATTGTTGGCTTAAATAGGCCGGTATCCTTGTCCTGTAGTGGGGGCCTATGTTGGGTCGAGTCATGTTCGAAATGGCGTAGGCTGGGTTAAGCTGAGTTATGTTTGAAGTGACGTGAGGCTGGTTCGGTCGAGTCACAATCAAGACCCGTAGGTGCTTTATTTGTACACTTTAAGTAAAGTAATTACGTATCTCTAACAGCTCAAGCTTTTGGGGTTAATGGTTAGCACTGATGATTCATCAAGTGGTATCAGAACCAGAGGTCACGAGTTTAATTTCCGCATGGTACGAATTTGTACAGATGCTGGAGAGGGGATTGTAGGCTTAAATGGGCCAGCATTCTGTCCTGTGCCAGAAAGTTATGTTGGACTGAGTTATGTTTGAAGTAGCGTAAGGTTGGTTAGCTCGAGTCACAATCGAGACTCGTAGGCGATGTGTTTGTATGCTTTAAATGAATTGATTTCGTATTTCTAACTGTTCAAGTTTTTGGAGTTAATGGTTAGTACCAACGATCCGATAGAAACATCAAAAGGTTTTTCATCTATTAACTTAAGTATTTCAGTTGGGTTTCGTAGTAAAAATTTACAAAGTTATAAATTATGTTTGGTCAGACTTCACTTATCAACTTAAGCTTTTGGGTTGAACAATTCATTTTTGGTTGTACTTCATTTTTGGTTTAACACAAAATTATTTGGAAAATTTCCTTACAACTATTGCAACTAGTGCAAAGTTTTGATTCTTGGGGGGTCTCTAAACATATTTTTCCTTGAAAATAGATTCCTAAACTTTAGCATGCATCTCGTTACTCCCCGGCATGATATATTATTGCATGATTCAATGTTATCCAGAAATTTGATTTGATAGGAAACGGTGTAGGAATGAATATAGTTAAAAATAGTCGCCATCATTTGCCAACTCATTTTGTATCCGGATTCAACTATTGTTTCAAATTTGTTAATCTTTTTTATATAGTGATAAAGTATAGAATTCAAATTACGTACTAAGATATTTTATGTGGAAGGGCAAATTAAATCATGGGCTAAAGTGCAAGAGTGTTTGTCCTAATTTAGCTTTTTTTTTTAAAAAAAAAAATTTTCCTTTGACAAAATGGATTCTTTCATTTTGAGTGATTAACAACTCTCAAATTGCTGATCATATACATGAACACATACACACGCATTACACTTAGTCACCATGCATTAATTTAATGAGAGTAGATTCATTGCATGTGGTTTATTATGCACAATAAATACAAATTAATACTGTTAATATCATCATCCTTTCATTCTTGTTTGACGTTCCTTTTAGGATAGCATGGGATAAGCCCTTCACTCTCATTGAACAATTAAGTTATACTAATAAGACATGATTAATTTATTGTGAGTGAGACCGACCATCCCTTGAGTAAGTGGCAAAGGACTTGATGATTGGTACTGAGGTCCCAAGTTCGAATCCTAGTTGATTCATATTTTTAGCTAAGTTTATTTCTAAATTAAATAAACGAAATGGATAGTGTGCTACCTATCTCTCAAAAAAAANATTTTTAGCTAAGTTTATTTCTAAATTAAATAAACGAAATGGATAGTGTGCTACCTATCTCAAAAAAAAAAAAAAAAAATTTATTGTGAGTGAGAATATTACGAGCGTAAGAGGCAAATGACTTGATAGTTGATATTTGAAATCTTATAAGTTCGAAATATAATTATTTCATATTTTTAATTAAATTTATTTTTAAAAAAAATAAATATACGAAAGTGAGAAAATCTATTGTATCCTTTGTTAGAAACTTCATTATCTTTATTATATTTCTAATCGCTATCATTATTTCTTGGGACGGTTAGTACGTATCATTACTGCACATTTATAGCCTAGCTACTAGGGATGCAAATAGATCCGGGTTGGTGGAGCTCCGCCCCGATCCGCCCCGAATGGTGTGGTAAGTGGGAACAAAAAATATAGAAAAATATAATCCGCCCCGAATCCGCCCCGATTCGCCAAGTAAATGGAGCGGGAGACGGGAGACTCTTTTCTTCCTTCAATCTACCCCGATCCGTTAAAAATCCGCTCCCGCCCCGCTCCCGCCCCGATCCGCCCCGAATGGAGCGGTAAGTGGGAGCTAAAAATAAAATAAAAAATAACCCGCCTCGAATCCGCCCCGCACAGATAAGAAATGGAGCGGGAGGTGGGGGAACTCTCCCGCCCCCGGATCCGCCCCGTTTGCATCCCTACTAGCTACAGGATCATCAAAAAAAACAAAAATTCGGACATGTTTGTTAGGCCGGAAGTGAGCGGCCCAATCAGCGAGTGTATTAAAATGGATGTGATACATATGGAAAGTCAATGAATTAGTTCCAATTCATTGTGGCCCACATTGGACCCATGTGTTTCTTTTTTCTTTCTTTTTTTTTTTCTTTTTTAGATTTCATAGAATAATGGCGAGTTCGCTGACAGTGCGAACTCCCCACGCCGCATAGTTCGTGCGTATTAGCCGTATCAACAAGTCGAACATAAGCAAGCCAAAGCCGGTGAAACGGGCGAACACGAGCTGATTCATTAAAGTATTGAACCAAAAAATTTAATTTTTATTCGGTTCGTTAATTAACGAGTTGAACAATAGAAGGATAGGCCTGCATACCATCCAACGCCATGATATCCGGGTGTCCGCTACCTCTGCCCTTGGTGGGAGGTCTCCTGCATGCCATAACCCAAAAAACCATACACTGTCATAGTCAAGTTGGAGATAAACCAACTTGACTCGCTTCACCGGGACTCAAGGCCAACAAACCCCGCACTTTCATGTGCCTAGATGCCTTAGATCTTTCTATGAGTCAACTGAACCTATAATTAAGTTAAATACCTATGAGTGAAATTGTGGTTGTAATTTGTTTTGATACTATCTTAATCTGTCATACTCCGAGGCCTTTTTTGTAGAGCCTTTTTTAGAAAATGTATAAGTTTGAAAATAGAATCAGCAGAAAATGCCTAATTTTTTTTTTTTTGAAATACAACTTCGCCCACAGGACGGACAAATCTGCCATGAATACAGAAATTTCTCTGTACACACGGATAGAGTCTTTTCTGTATTTGTATAGCATACACACCTGTTACATACCGCAACCCACAATTTTCATTCACACAACTAAATAATCATATCATGCTGAATGCACATGCAGTTAAGTAGTTCTTAACAAAGATAATGCATGCTTCGTACATTCACCTAAGCATTCCTTAAGCAAAGATGAAATGAATGCATAATACATCAACATTGAAAAGTTTTTATCCTTTCAAAATGTTTTCCACCCGAATAGTTTATTCAAAAACGAGTTTACTTCAGTTCATTAAAAATTACTCAATCTTGCAATCTTTGGTGCTATTTTATCACGAGCTCTGTTCTATTCAACTTTTGCTTTCATAATCTTTAGTGTTATTTTAACATGGGATTGTTCATTTTAACTTTTACTTTTATAATCTTTAGTGTTATTTTATCATGAGATTGCTCTATTTAACTTTTGCTCTAGAGCAAGTGGCAAAGGGCTTGATGGTTGGTACCCGAGACCTAAATTCGAATCCTAGTTGATTCACATTTCCAGCTAAGTATATTTCTAAATGAAATAAATAAAGCGGGTAGCATGCTATCTATCTCTCAAAAAAAAAAAATATTGCTTTTATTGTTATTCGTATTAATATTTATATTTATTTCATCTTTTGAAAGTCTTAGAAAAGAGAAATTTCATACTTTCTTTAGTTTGAAACAAGACATCTACAAGCATATGTTCATTGAGATTATTGCACTAACTGCAGGTATATCAAATTTCCATAATCCTTTTCTACAGCTTTACTCTTAGGGTGTGTTTGGTTCGCGCTATCTTTTTAAGATTCCTAGTAATCCAATAAAAATAAAAAACTATGGCAATGTTTGACTAAACGCACTAAGTAATCTAGTTGGTAATATTGGATTTACTTGGAATGAGATGCATCACAAAGTACTAATCCCATTCCTTTGAGGGAGGGTCGGTATTCTTATATTAATGAATTGGAGTAATTATAATATGTCTAATTTCTTTCTTTCTTCCCACCCGCCGGCTAATTGGTATTATTTTTCTTTACACTCTAACCTCATATCTCTCTTTAAACTTATCTTTTTCTCTCTCTAAACTAAGCTATTTCTCTCCATCTTTTTCTAAAATCTCAACCCTCTCATTCTTTCTAACCTCGACTCTATTTCTCTTCCTATTTCTTTAATTATGCTCTCTCTTTCTAATCTATATTCTCTTTCTCTTTTTTCTAAAAAGATGTTGAAATTTTTTATAGTATTATTTAAAATTAATTAAAAAAAATAAATTATTTATTTATTTTTTGTAATCTTAAATAATATTGACTAAATAATATGACCGTACGAACCAAACACCGAAATACTACATTCCTAGAAATAGGATGAATAGAAATAAGATTTTCGGATATCATTTTACTCCTAATAATATTTCATAGTGCGAACCAAACGCGCCCTTAGAACTATTTTGGAAAATCTAATTAATGAAATACAATTGTTTTAGACTGATGCGCCTGATTGCAATTCAAATAAAATTTAGAATACTTCTGGTTATTTTAAATTCTGCTCTGATGGGATATTTAACTTGGGATGTGCAACTATTTTGGAATATGTAATTGACTTACTACTCAATTGCTTTTGATAGATATATAATTACATCTCAACTAAAGAGTAGAATTTGGCAACTCTAACTATGGGTTCACACTGACTTATGTCTAATTATGGGTCAGAAGTGTTTTGGGGTTTGATTTTGTGTCTAATCATGGATCAAAACTCAACTGATTTTGTCTAATTATGAGTCAAAACTAACTTTTTGGTTTGATTTATGATCTAACTATGAATCAAAATAGATCGTAATTACATCTAATTAAGATTTAAATAATTCTAATAATGGGCTAGAACTGACGATAGCAGCAATTATGAGTCTAATTAGTTAGAGATTTATTTAATGAGAATTCTATTCTGCTAAAACTAAGGTTAATCTTTACCCTTTTTAACCAAAGTATAGAATTATTCGGGTTTTTTAGTGCAATAGTCTTTTCCTAAAATTTTATTCTAAGAATAGACCTGTTAAATTTTTATTTATAAATATAATCCCATAAAGCGGTGAACCATTCACCGCTTTTTTTTTTTTTCTCACTTCTTTTTATATTTCTACGATGGTAAAAGTGGTGAATGGTTTACCGCTTTTACCCTTTTTCTACTCTTAATAAGAAGTTATAAATGCGGTGAATCATTCACTTCATTTAGAGATCTATTTTTATAATTATTTTTTTAACAAAATTATTTTTACAATTATAAAAATTGATAGGTTTATTTATAAAAAAATTCTAATTATTCTCTATGGCTTAAAAATATATTACAGAAGGAAACCTATGTATTAGCAAATTCAATAAGGAAATCAAAAATTGTAAAAAAAATTATATATCTCATAACAAATCATCTTCTACATACATATATATTATTTAAAACAAATTTTACATACAAATAATATCCTAAATATATACATTTTACAAATTTCTATATATGCGTCAATTGCTATTTACATGACTCAAAAGGACTTGCTTTATTTTTGCAAAGTCATTGGTTCCCCAAAGACTACCCAAGAATTTTTTATTAGATAGTATTTGTAATATGTCGAACTTTTACAATTATAAAGTTTCGGTGGAAATTAGCTTAAGAAGCTAATTAAAGAAGTTTCAGCAAGTTTTGGAGAGCATTTGAGTGTTTTCGGCGCAAATTAGACGTGAAAACGGACTCGTAAGGATGAAATGTGCCAAAGTTGCAGACTTTGCATTGAGTACCGGTACCGGGAAGCGAGTATCGGTACGCAATGCAAAGGGTGAGAAAAATGCTCTCAGGAATTAAGGTACCAAGGCTTAGGTACCAGTACAAAATCTATGGATTTTGTATTGGGTACCGGTACGCGTGCCGGTACGTAGCAAAGGAATTGGAAATCTAGCTCTCGGGTTTTGAGGTATTGAAGCCGGGTACCGGTACTGGATGCCCGAGTACCAGTACGCTAACAAGAGTACCGGTACTCAGCCTCACAGAGTGCTATTTTTGAAAGGTAATTTGGTAAATTCAGTGGGGGCTTATATAAGGGGTGCCCTTTCCTTTTCTCCAGCAGAATACACATACACTGTGAGAGAGAGAGGGGAAGCTCATCTCTCTCCCTCTCTTCTTCCTTCTCTCCAAATTGGAGATTTTGGTGGAGATCGAACTCGAGAAGCCTGGAGGAGAGGTGAATCGAACTCTCGGACGCTTGGTGGCTCAGGGTGCTTCCGACTCGAGGTTCATTTTTGGAGTTTGAGCTAGGGTTTTGGGTTTAAACCTTCTAAATGGATTTCTAGCAAACCCTAAGTTAATCTAGGCTACAAATTATAGAGATTAACAAGTGGATTTGGATTTCTTCTCTAGTTTGGAAAATCCTAAGTTAAAAAGGGGGATTTACTTGTGGAGGATTCTAAAATTGTTTTAACCTTTTAGAACCCTAATTGGAGGTTAGAAAATCATATAAGACCACTTGGTTTTGAAAGCAAAAATCATTAAGTGATTCGAGAATGGTAATGAATGGATATTTTGTATAGGGCAAGGAAAGCTTGGGAGCAAGCTTGGAGATCCAAGTGGTTGGCCTAATTGCAAGTGTCTACAAACAATTAGGAAACTTAAGCTGGGTTGTGTTTCACCGAAGTGACTAGGTCCCTTCCTTGTCAAAAGAGTAAAGTATGGTTTATTGTTGATGCATGTATATAATGATAGGTTGTATATGGTTATTATGAATGTTATATCATGTGTTACTAGATGGAATTACCTACCATTGGATGATGATAACATAAGCATGTGGAACATATAGGTTATGTATATGTATGCCTAGGTGTGGATGTGAATATAGGTCGATGAACTCTAGGAGGATTAGAGAACTCGACAATTGAAAATAAGGACTAGATGTCATGAATCCTAGGTGTGGATAACTAGGATAATAAATAACATATTAGGATATTGAACCTAGTGTCATTGAACATAGGTTGAATATTGAACCTAAAGTCGAATGAACCTAGATGGGAAAGGACATTGGACCTAGTGTTGTAGAGCCTAGGCTATGAAACATAGTGGTAGGATGACCACTAGGGCATAAAGGTCTTGAACCAAGAAAGGTTGACAACATAGGGTATGTGATAAATCCTCGAGACTTGGGAAGTGGATTCCGGAATCCCTAGCATTGGTGGCTACGAGTATGTGTGGTTCTCCTCGCTCGGCAGCGGTTTATACTTGCGGGTATGTGCGGTTCTCCTTACTTGGCAGCGGTTTATACTTGCGGGTATGTGTGGTTCTCCTCGCCCAGCAAATGAATCATAACTGCGGGTATGTGTGGTTCTCCTCATCCAGCAGTGATTCGACAGGTATGTGTGGTTCTCGTCACCTGGTAAGCGATTTGTGGTCAAGGGCATATTGGTATTTTCTTGCCCAACGGATAACCTACAGTCGAGTGGATTTGAGGCTAAGGTGCATGTGAGACGTCCTTCTCCTCAGGCCTGGATGTGAGCAGTAGTCTACTGATGATTGACTCAAAACCGAGTCGAGTGGTATAGCTTGGCTAAGATAAAAGAACCTTAGGAATGGTTTATGAAATAGAAAGCAGAAATGGTAGCTCTACTTGCATGGATTTCATGTTGCATTTAGTTGAGGCATAAGCATGATAGTTGTTAGTTATTTACAGTTATATATTTGTATATATATATATTGGACTAACTTGCTTATGTTGCCTCATTTGGACCTGATGGGTCAAGCTCTTTCCTTGGGTGGTCGTACCCACTGGGAACTATATTTATAGTTCCCACCCCCATATTTTTCAGGTCCACATATGAGCGGCGCGGCGGCGTGAGGAAAGGACGTAGCTTGGTAGATAGCGCCCTACCACTAAGACCAGAGATAGAAGTACCCTGAGTCAGCATAGCTTAGGGGTGTAAAAAAAGAAGAGACTAAATTTGTAATAAGTTGATTGTATTTGAAAGTTGAATGTAAAATTTAATATAAATGTGATGTAAAATGAGCTGAATGCTTATAATAGCTTAATAATTATGTTGTTGATATATTCATTATGCAATCAATGTATGAATTCTGTTCCTTTTTGGAATCTCGTGAATTGTATTGTTCGTGACGCCTTGAACGTACAGGAAAAACTCTGTCCATTCGGCGGTCTGTCGGCGCGCCCGAATCCGACCAAAGAGGCGGGGCTCGGGGCGTGACAGTATTTGACGCCTTTTCTATACCAAATTGTGTGAGTGGCTTCCCTTTTTATCCTCTCCAACATGAGACCACATATACACAAAACTAGGGGGGAAAAATAGTCATTATCAAATATTATATATCAAAACTTAAATTGTATAAATACTGACATCTACCATGATAAAAATGTTATATATGTTTATGCAAGCAATAGTCGGGTGTACCACTCAAAATCTCTTTGATTTCTTTCTTACTATGTCTTCTTTCCAATTTATTTAAAAAATCTTGGATCTTTACCTTTCTCTTCTGTAGAAAACATTTAAAATTATCAAATAATTAATAGATATTAACACTAAATAATTTTTTATCTTCATGCATATGACAATATTTGCATAGCGCAATGCATGGATTTTCAACTTCCATCACAATGTCGTATGTTTTCATGTACTCTAAACATTTGTTATGTGTTCACGCTATACATCCAACGGCATCTATATTTTGCTCACAGTAAGGTGGGCAGATTTCATGATAACAATTTACTAGCTCTTGTTTCGATAATTTAATAAGTTGGCTATATTCTTTTTCATATTGTGCGTCAACTAAGGTGGCGGAGGAAATAACATAGCAATATTCTTTCACTACAACAAAATTGATATTTAGTAGCAATTTAATAGAGACAATTATCCAACAGCTACTATTACTTATTATCTAATTGTCCTTTAGCGACAATTATTTTAAAATATATATCTTTACCGACTAATATTTATATATCAAATATATTTACATTGCACGATAATACAACCTTAACCCTAACTAGGGATGTAAAATGGGCTGGGCGGCACGTGGGCCGCCCGGCCTTGCACGGCCTCGGGCCGAGCTACAGCACGGCACGGGTACTGTAGCACCCGTGCCGGGCCGGCCTGGCCCGAAGCTCTAGGCCGTGCTGGGCCACCTCTTTGGAGCCTGACGACCCGGCCTAACACGGCCCGAAACGGGCCTAGGCCGTGCCGGGCTGAGGGGAGACAGGCGGCCCGGCACGACACGGCCCGCTTGGCGATGCCAGCCGGGCCAGCACGACCCGCACCCAATGGCCCAAGGCAATTGATGTGGGCGATGGGGTCTGAGCTCCTGGGGTGGAGGGCTTGGCCCTCCTCCCCAGGAGCTCTCCTCCCAAGGTCTGCGAATGGACCAAAAGTCTATTTCATTTTCTTTTTTTTCCAAATAGATAATACAAATTTATTTATTTTAAAAAAATAAATGTTTACTTTAGTATAATTATTTTTATAATTTTTTAATATTTTAATAAAAATATTAATTTAAATAAAATATGTATTGTTTATATTTTAAAATTTCATACTAAATTTTTTTAAAAAAATAAAAAAATAAACACTTTACTAGGCCGGCCCGAAGCACGGCCCGTGTCTTCTGGGCCAAGGACCGTGCCGGGCCAGAGGGTAGAAAACTTGGGCCCGACACGACCCGGTCCGANACGGCCCGGCCCGAAATTAAATCGGGGCCGGGCCGGGCAGGACCCTAGCCCATTTCGGTCCGAAAAATGTGGGCCGTGCCAGCCCGGCATGGCCCACGTTACACCCCCTAACCCTAACCCACACCAGACCCCAACCCGCACCCCTCTCCTGCGTCGACCTCAGTCACCTCACACGAGCACCCCTCCTTCAACCCCTTCTCTCCCCCTTCCCCTCCTCTCCGAGCTTGAGCTCCTTCACCTCTACTCATCCCCTTCTTCCTCATCCTCCGCGTCCTCCCCAAGCTCCGATCCCATCCCCAAATCTCCATTGCTATCGCCCCCGTCCTACTTGGCCCTGCGAGGACGATCCTCGACCCGGCGATCCGATCCGAGCACTCAACGGTGCCGCTTCTCGATTCGGTGCACCAATCCATTGGTAAGAGCTCTCAATCTCAAATTCTACAGGAGGAACGGAAGAATCACTCAACTGCGAAATCTACTATTGCTCTAGTAACTATTTACATTTGAATCCATAGCTGTGCCCAATTCCGTTTACTCTAAAAACCTCCATCAATGATGAGTCGTGGGGCTTCTCAGGTTTATTCGCAGGTTTTGGATCTTTTTAGCCCATAAATGTTTAACATTTATTTAGACCATTTAACCACTATCTAAACTTTCGTTACTATATATTTTTTGCTATTTGTATATTGTTTGCTTCAAGATATTAGCACATTGTCAGGTTCAGATAGTATCTTCAAAGTAGCTTTGATAAAGCTCTCCCAGTTACCTCCTCAATCTTACTTCTAACAGTATAAAATTTCTGAAATTTGTCTTCTTTGCCCTATATGGGAAATAAAAAGTTGGCCTATATTAATCATGTAATAATAAATTAAAATTTTAGTTTGGCCATTAAGAAGTTTATTTAACACTATCTGATGCTTTCTTTGTACTCGTTTGTTCACTCAATCCAGAGAATGTCTTTTGGCCAATATTAATCATCGCAACATTAGCCACAGTAGTTGGGAGCCAAGCAATTATATCGGCTACCTTCACCGTAATCAGCCAGTGTAGGGCATTGGGGTGCTTTCCTCGCATTAAGACCATACACACATCAAGTCACGTCCATGGGCAGATATATATACTGGTGGTGAATTGGCTTTTGATGCTTCTTTGTTTAGCCGTCACAATTGGATTCAGGGATACCCATATGATCGGAAATGCCTATGTTATATGCTTCATCACTCGGCTATTATCTTACCCATAAGTCCAACTGTATCATATGTAGCTATCTGTTTGTCTATGGTGTGAAGCAGAGCTATTTTCCAGAAAAATGCAGTTCATTAGGATCGTTTTCGAGGAACCTGTCAAATCCAAAGTTTGAAAATGGGATGATTCTGTTTAGCATTGACGGTCCCGATTTTGGTGTTTTTCCTTCTCCTGGATCATTAACTTGCATTAGTTATGCTACTGCTTTGGTAAAGAAGGAGATTAATCTGAAAGAAGTGCTCGAAAGTAATGATGAGTTTGAAGTAGGAACCGGTGCTGTTATTAGCCAAATTGAAGCTTGTGTAACTCAGTTGTCTATTAATCGAGCTGCAAATTTTGTCATAGAAGCACCTTCTAGGGAAATAAATCTGGCTACAGCTTGTGAATCTGCTAATCGCCTTTCACAATTATCTTTAGGTAAGAATGCGCGATTGACCTTCTCCCTCACTCTCCATTTTTTATCATTGCTAACAATAGAGTTCTTCCAAAAATATCTCATCTTTTTTTGCATTTTACAACTTTAGTTCACTCTCTCTTTTTCTGCAAATTTTGTTTAAGATCTTCTTTTTGGATAAGTCTTGTCTAGAGTTCCAATCTACGACATTCTGATCCCTGGAAGGATATTTTGGTTTCAAATTGCAAAAAGAGATGAAATGGGTCAGAATTGCAATAAGGTGTTGCATTTTTTATGCAAAACGACATTAACATTGCATTTAGCAATGCAGAATAATGCCACAAATTTTCTTGCAGACAATTGCTTCTTGGAGTTCTCGGTAAAGGTATGGCGAGTAACAGAGCCACTAGAAGATAGAATGGAGAAGGCTTTGTTTAGCCCACCTCTTTCAAAACAGCGGGTTGAATTCGCCGTTAGACACATTAATGAGTCTCAAGCTACCACCTTGGTAATATATGCTCGTTCAGGTTATTGTGAATATGCATTAATAGTTATCAAGGTTGATCTTAAATTTTCATATCTGTTGCATATATGTAGGTGGATTTTGGCTGTGGATCAGGAAGTCTTCTTGATTCATTAATGGAGCACACAACTTCTCTTGAAAAGATTGTAGGTGTTGATATTTCACGTAAGAGTCTCACCCGTGCAGCAAAGGTAATGCACATAAAAGTTTGTCCATTTACACTTGCAAATGATTTCATGCATTTTAGAATGAAGGTTACTCTCTTAACATGTTTGATTTGGGATTGAAGTTTAATAGTTTTGTACATTTTAGTTGGTATTGTTTTAATTTACCTTTATGACCCTTTTTTTCCTTCCCTCCTATTGTGCAATTGTGCATTTGCTCTCATGCTAGAAACTGCAGCACTCTGCTCATTTATATTTATTCAATTTTTTAAAAAAATTCTCAATACTTGATTATGCAGGTTCTTCATCAGAAACTAAGGAAAACCTCTCTGAACTAGATAAAATCCGTTGAGCTTTATGATAGATCAATCACAAATTTTGATTCTCGCTTATGTGGATTTGATATTGGCACTTGTCTTGAGGTACTTAACAGGCTCCTCCCTTTTGAAACTATAGAAGTTCAATATGTTTCTCTTGTGCAGACAGCAGTGCTTAGTTCATTTGAATATCTTCTTGAGGATCAGATATTAACTTCGAAATTGAAATTACCAATGCTTCTCCTTTTTTCTTTCTACAGTAAATTTTCTTACATAGATTAAGTTGTGCATAGCAAATTAGAGGAATATCACATAGCTTATGAGGAGCAAGATTATTGAGCCTAAGCTCATCCTCCAACAAAACCACCTTGTTAGTTACTATCATCCTCAAGTGTTTTTGCCCTGTTGATAAATTGAGTATATATAGGCCTATCGTACTTAATAATGGTGGCGGCAAAATGCAGGTGATTGAGCATATGGAAGAGGATCAAGCATGGTTATTCGGAGACATTGCTCTGAGTTCATTCTGCCCGAGAATTCTCATTGTCTCGACTCCCAACTATGAATATAATCCCATTCTTCAAAGATCTTCGGTGCCCAATAAAGAAGACGACTTAGAAGACAAATCAGGACCATGCAAATTCCGCAACAACGATCACAAGTTCGAGTGGACGAGAGCACAATTTGAGCATTGGGCTAACAAGCTCGTACTAAGGCATGACTACAGCGTGGAATTCAGTGGAGTTGGTGGGTTGGGAAATGTCGAGCCCGGATTTGCTTCTCAAATTGCTGTGTTTAGAAGAAATATATTGAATCTGGCATATGAAGAGTGTGCGAGTATTGAGAACTTGTATGGGAATGGAGCGGTCAGCCGAACCTCTAACTCGAGTGTATTTGGATATTGGTAATTCTAATTTGAGCAGCACTAAGGTTACTACCTTTACCAGGGTCAGTGACGGAAGGATCTGGCTTTTTTTCGGGTTTTCTTCTAACAATTCAGTGTAATACTTACTTTTGATCTGTTGTGGAATGAGCACATTCAATAGGTAATATAAAAATCTTGTTTCACCACTTGGCTGTTACACTCTTATGTTTACTAATCTCCTAGATTTGTTGTAAAGCTATTTTATTTCGATGACTTGGAAACAATCAGAATTTAGGAACTGTAGTGTTCATTAACCCTATCTTCTTCTAAGCTGCACAATGTACTGCATACTATGTGATTTATAAACACTCCTATACTTTTATAGTTGCACTTCAAATAAGGAAACACCATATATGGCCAATCATATCTCATTCACAGTAGCATTATTTCCCTTGTAATGCATTGAAGTTCACCATAAAAATACCAAATTTCATTCCAAACTTTCACTACTGTGATTTCAAAAACATGGTATCCATAATGTATCTCATGTACATAACTATCGTATTTGTAACTTGAATAGTTTACATGGGGACATCTAATCTCCTAGAAATCACACACATGTATAGCTTATATAGAGACATTTAGTCTCCCTGATATCACACACACACATTCACTCTTCTCATCTTTGACATTTGAATGCTTCACAAAATCAATGCTAATGTATATCGTGTTTCTATTATCTTACCCATAAGTCCAACTTTACCTATAATAGAATCTGAATTCTATTATGAGGATACCCACATGTAGCTCTCTTTATTTTTTTTATAGTTATTTTCTCTTGTATTGAAGTTAACTGGCTTTAAGTTTTCTAAGACAGCAGATTAACATCTTGGTGTTTGGTTTTTAACTTCACTACAGAGGTGTCAAAAGTTTCAATACTATTACGAGTATGCCCACATGATGAGGTCTCTTACAGTTACGGCAGTGATCTCAGTTTTGCAATTATCTTTGAAGATAGCTGAGAAATACTCAAAAAGTTTCAATACTAAAACCATGTGGAATGTACAGAACCAATATTGCTCTCCTATTCACCATTGTCTACACATATTGTCTACACAAGGTATCAATGACACAAAAAAAAAATAAAACGAAGAGAAAAATAAAACAAAGAATATAATAGAAGTAGAAGTAGAAGAAGAAGGAGAAGAGAAATGATGGTGGTTTTGTTCCCCTAGAATCAGGCTTTCATTGTACTTAGAATCAGGCTTTTTTAAAACTAGAAATGATGCTTCCCTCTTCTTCTCCCTCTTTGCTTTTTAATGATGTGTATATGTTGGTGGGCATGTGAAGCATTTGTAATATATTTCTTTAGATCCCTATATTATATTGATGTTCCAATATATGTATGTATGAGAATCAGTATCTAACGCAACAAGCACCTTTATCTATACCTAATTATGCCAATTTTTTTTATGCTTCTTCTAAGACCACCTTGCAAATCACTATCTTTTATCTTTTTGCAGCCGCTCAATTTAGTGTTGTTTAATTGTTCTCTCTCTTTCTCATGTTCTCTTAAACTACATTGAACTATCTAAGAAGTTATCATTTACTTTCTAATATGAATTTTCTTTCTAATATGAATTCTCTATCTGTACCCAGTAGAAATCTAAATTAATAGGTTATGGTATCATTTTCGTTACTTAATTCATGCCAATTTATCTCTTTTCTCCTTTTCCTATTCATTTTGGCACATTGATCTTCATATTATAGAAAGTTATACAGTTATGAATGACGTTATACACATTCTAGTTATCTGTTGGTGTAATATCTATTGGTGTAACGCCTCTTAATGCTAATATGTAGCTCCAAGGGCTGTGGAGAACAACAAGATCTGGAACTAGCAACAACTCCGCTATCCTCGGTTGAAGAGCGAGCAAATCTAGTGGCTGCAAGAGACCTCATCAAAACTGTAACCTCTAAATATAATATCTGAGCCTAGATGAATGGTTCTAAGTTCTAAAAAATCCCCTAATATTATCCATATTTAACTCTCAATGTTTATGTGATTTATTGCTTTGCTCTCTCTTTGGCAATTTTTTATGATAATATGGTGTATTAGTTTTTCTATAGCCTAGGTGTCTAATAAATAGTAGTAGCTAGTGAGGGAAACTGGTGGCGCATTAATTATGGAAGCCTTCCTAAAGTATTCTCCTATTAGGGAATGAGACAATTTAGATTCTTATATACTATTTATAAGCATGCTTGGGAGTAGGATAATTAATTCAAACCATGTTAGATCTTTTATAGGAATATGTGTGATTATAGCTCGGGACGTCAAGAATTATAGAAATTTTTGTTATTTTAGTTTTTACGATGTTAGTTAATTAGTTGTTTCAGTGTGCATGAAGCTATTTAGTTCAGCATACATGATGGTGCCCGAAGAATGATCAGATTTTTCTACTTTCAATGTGCGCTGAGAATTCACTTGAAGTTAATTTGATTTGTTCGTGAGTGATATTAATGATCTGGCTTATGGTTGTCGGTGTCATTGTTGCTTTAAATTTATATTTTGTATGCTTTGTGAAGTAGCAATACAGATATATTTCTATTGTTGCTTAATTTTGCCCTTTTTGTGTTCGATGTATTAATGGGGTTGACATGTCTTTGTTTTTACAAAATCTTTATTCTTGTAGATCTCTATGGCGAAATCAAATTTGGGGCTTCATCATCGATCTGAACAAGCTTTCGAACTGAAACAACGAATTTTAAGCATTTATAATTTGGGGCCTTTTTTGTCATTTAGAATTTATTATTTTTTGGTTAAATTTCGAACAAGTATTTTGTTGTTGGAATTCATGTCCGAAATTTAATTTGAACATTGAGATTGTAATTTGAGAGTGTAGACTATTTGTTATAAAAATTAGTAATAATTTTTTATTATTACTATTTTTTAAAATTTTAATACATTGTAGTATTTAGTTGTAGAATAAGTATTTTAATATGAATTGTAATTGTCGCTATAAGCTTCGTTTATCAAACATTTAGTATGTTTTTTATGGCAATTATAATTAATTATAGTGGCATTTATAATAGTTGCTATTATATAGTATTTAGTGGTATTTATTTAGACTTTTACTAACCGCCAAAACAAATGCCACTATAATTTTTACTGATCCTATAATAGCGGCAATTGTTATAATTGCCACGAAACTATTTAGCAGCAATTATAGTTGCCTAAAATTTAAAAAATAATTGCCGCGAAAACTCAATTTTGTTGTAGTATTTATATAATTTATTAAATAAACGGATATTAGATAATAAGACAATAGTTAATTGTATTAGTCTTTGTAACAAATATTTTATTAAATATACTTATGACACTCCTTGATCTCCTACCTTCTCCCGAATTATATTCGCTTAGTGGTAAATCAAAAGATGCCTATCATTTTTATAACAAAGATATGAAAATGAAAATAAGCAAACAAGTATTATGTTATAATTTCTATACAACAAGTATTATTAAATAAGAAGTATAATTCATGATAATTTTTTGTTATTTGATAGTTCTTTTATTTGAAAATTAGGATGTTGCTTATTTTAACGAACATAGTTAAAGTATCTTACATTATTCACTTGCAAATAGCTTGAGTTAAATAAATTAAAAGATAATTTAGTAGAATTAAAATAATTAAAAATTAATTGGTGAATTAAAACTTCTCAACTGGATTAAAACTAATCCTACTTTAAATAGGTTTCAGATAAGTTTCATATATATAATGAATCAAAATTCTTTTTAGTTATTACCATGTTGGTGCGGGCTATGAGGTGGAGTTACTAGATAAGGATAATCTTATGTATCGAAAAAATGCACCAATGTGATTTACAAAGTGGTTCGATGTGGGAGAGAGTTTCTATTCTCACACTTTTATAGGATAAAAATGTGTGAAGTATCATTATACATGATATTTGCATTGGTACTTTAGTAATTGACAAATTAAATTTAACTGAATTAATTAATTAAGATCTCGTTTGACATTATTACTATTTTTATTTTCTTAAATATATAAAAAAAAATTTGTGAAAGACTATAAAAGTAAATAATGTATTACAAATGACTTATGCCTTGCAGGTCAAACAAATTATGACAACAATAGAAAAAATCATCCCTCAAAAAATCAAAGCATATGAAAATTGTGTTTAAAAATATTTTTTTTAGAAAAGAATGACACAAAATAAAATCTAACATATTTTTACTATATGCAACGGCTAATTGAGTGACTGAAAAAATTTGAAGACAACAATTTAATAAAATATATAGAAAATAAAATATACTAAAGAAAATGTGCACAACACTAGAATTCACGAGATTTGCATGGGTACTTTGGTACTTTAGTGACCAACTAATTAAACTCAACTGAATTAATTAACTAAGTTCTCGTTCGACATTGTTACTATTTTTTATTTTCTCAAATATATAAAAATTTTATGTGAAAGACTACAAGAGTAAATGTTGTACTACATATGACTTATGCATTGCAAGTCAAACAAACCATGACAAACAATAGAAAAAATCAAGGCATATGAAAATTGTGTTTTAAAAATATTTCTTTAAAAAAGAATGATACAAAATAAAATCTAACATATTTTTATTGTATGCAACGGCTAATTGAGTGGCAGATGAAATTTGAAGGCAACAATTTAATAAAATATATAGAAATAAAATATATTAAAGAAATATTTTTATTGTATGCAACGGCTAATTGAGTGGCAGATGAAATTTGAAGGCAACAATTTAATAAAATATATAGAAATAAAATATATTAAAGAAAATGTGCACAATACTAGCATTCATGGGATTTCCATGGGTACTTCACCCAGATTTGAGTAACTAGGAATAACTAAAGAATTTAGTTGAACTATATAGCTTAAGTTAATTAACTGAGTTATTTTTATGCATTAGCTAAATTGGTTCATGGTTTACTTGTAAGGCCTATGTGGAGAGCTTGTTGCCTGCAACCAACATATAATGCATGCACTAGTTGCCCGCTAAGCATTCCGTCCATAGTGCTTCCATGGCCAATTAATTATCGAAACCATCAAAATCAAACTATGTGAAAATAACAGCAAGGTACAGTAAACCAGCGGATATCAAAAAAAATTTTTCGACAAAAATAAAGTAGAAATTTGTCAGTCCTCGAAAAAACCCAAGAAATACCGGAGCAACAATTGACTAAATCAACCCTAAAAAGTAAATGTTTATAAGAGTAAGAGTAAACATAGGGAAAAAGGATTTCTGAATTCTAAGTAAACAACCTTTTGTAAAGAACCTTTTATATAAATTCGAATCATGAGTTTGAATGTTGAACTCTAAATCTGAGCATGTATTCTTAGAACCCAACCTTTATAGGCCATGTTTCTTACACAACATCAATTCTAAATATTCTAAATATACATCCTTTTATTAAATTATTATACTTTAACATATTTTTATATGGAATGCTAACCTGCTAGAATTCGAAATTCCGAAGTATGGAACACTGTTGGCGTAATTCATAATCCTCATTGTAACCTTTCTATTTTCAATTCTAAACTTTCATATGTACCATTTCAACTATGCAATTCCGCATTCCATGAAGTAAACAACCTTTTATGCCCATAAAATATCTCAATGCAATCGAAACCAGAATTTTGGCATGATTCATCCAGCCAACTCGAGATTTAGCTAGGCAAAACTCGAGATTTACCCATTGCAAATGAGAGGCACTGGTTGCCTACTAAGCAGGCCATCCATAGCACTTTCTTGTCTTATTAACTACCAAAACCACCCGACATTTAAGCGGGAATATGATCATACTATCACAACGACCAATCATTCCTATTTAATTTTAAAACTGGTTGCCTGCTAAGCAAGTCTTCTGTAGTACTTTCATGTCCCATTAATTACGAAAACCATCTGACATTTAAGTGGAAGATAATCATGCCATCACAACAACCATTTTCAAATCTGGCGAGACTTCATTAGAGGTGAAATTATTCTTTATTAGACTTGGTCCTCGCATACCTATATATTTTAATGTTGGACAACTATCTTGGCCATGCACTTTGTTTTCAAGTAGGGTACATCCCCGTTTAATCTAAAAAATATTATTTAGCATACGCACTTTATATTAAAAATTATTATTTAGCTTTTAAAGTACATGGCATATTTTAAACTAAAGATACATTACATATCTCAAAAAAACTAAAGGACAGGTAAGTAAAACCCAAAGTACATGCCACAATTTAAACTAAAAATACATTTCACATTTTACAATACTAAAGGACATATAGCCGACCCAAGAAGAAAGTGGAGTTTAGAGTACATCTGGTATTTGGTGAAGCAAAGCAAGAACAAAATATATTAAACTATGAGTAGCAGCTCCGTAGTATGAAAAGGAGCTGGCAAACCATTGCAACACTCAACGATAAACTGAAGGCAAGCAGCAGAAGAAGGTGGGCGAGAGCTTGGAGGACAGTAGGAATCCCGAGGGAAAATTGCAGGAATAAGAAGCAGACCCTTCTTCAAAGCGGTGAGAAGCCGCGACAGGCCGATCCGCACGGAGTCGATCGATGGTCACATGACATTCGTCGATTGTACGGTACATTTTAACTTTTTCATCTATATATTCCACCCTTTCGGCGACAGCGGAAGCGTAACAATCTTTTAGGAGATTGTATTGCCGCTTTAGATTTTTGAACTGACCAAGCAGTTCCGTATGCTGGGCCGTCACATAATCGTATAAACTTTTGTACAACATAAAATTGTCATAATTTGTATCTATTATATGCAAGCCGAGCTCACTCCTCATTCTCTGAATAGCAGTACGGGCTGCATCGTCCTTCGCTAGAATGAAATCAGCGGACAGAGCACCCCAACAACGTGCAATTTTAATAACTGTCTCGCTGCGTGCAAGTGAGAGGCCTATGTATCCTAAATACCAACCCTCACCAACGACAGTTACAATGCACTCAGGGGTTGCAACGCCTAGCTTCTCAGTTATTTCTCTAAGTAACTTACTGTATAAGAACTGAATAATTGACATTTTGACTAATGTGGGAAGAAAAACTGTGGGGAAAAAGGAATTCGAGAATGAGAAATTAAGCCAATAAAAGATGACCTATCATTTCAAGAAACAAAGATATTGCTAAGTTTCTTTGTTCAAAATTTCCTAAACCTAATAAAAAGGAAGGCTGATGCAAAATCAGTTACAACCAATTCTAGTAAATGCTTAAAAAACTTAGCAAATCATACTGCGCATTAAGTGAGATTACTCACCTTTCTCCTGTTTTTTAGGAAAAATTGTCAAGTCTAAGTGTATGAGAAATCAATTTTATAAAGATGCGAAGGGAGCAAAGTGTATCTCATAATTTAGGCCAAGCAAACCGGTGCACAACTCACTCTAAGCAGCAGCAAAAGACAACCTAGAAGGGATCCAAAAACAGAAACATCGGGCTCCACACATTTACCCCAAGAAGGAAAAAGCAAGTTTCTGGAAGCAAACCTTGGGAAAGGAGTCAAACCACGTCACAGTATATGAAGTACCACAGGAGGTCCTACTAGAAGAGAGAAAACCGAGGGCTTAGTTCCTTCCTATCTATAAAAGAATGTAAGAATAAACTTTCCCTGTACGGAACGAACACAAACCTTCTGAATGGAAGGAGCTCCGACAAAGCTCACAACCCCGAGCAAACAGAAGAGTAAGATAACATGAGGAAGAACCGAAGGAAGAGGAACTAATCCGTCCTGATCTACCGAAGGTAAAAGGAAGGTGTAGTGTTCCTGAGCTTTGGATAGGATTGGCTTCAGTATTATAGACTGGTCGACATCTCTGGAGAGTGTCGGACTGAGTCGGAGTCAATTCTGCACGAATTGGATGCAGAATTGGACTCGGCGCACTCAAATAAGCAAAACTGAAGTTTTGCCAGATTCGGGCGCCCAGAACATTGTTAGGGTCGCCCAGAAACGAGTGTTGATTTTAATTGAAACTGGAAGCCAATTCGGATCCCATGTTCCGGGCGCCCAGAAGTGGGTCCAGAAATTTCACCTCGTGAATATCGCTTGCTTCGACGCGTGGCAGGGCGGTAGGTGAGTTCCGCCGG
>NC_033641.1:2761566-2762144 GCF_001540865.1 Ananas comosus
AAGAATACGAACCGGAGCGGAGGTATAACCTAGTCTGGGCGCCAGCAACAATCAGGATTTACCTCCAACAAATAGGCACCTCGTACTCTCCGCGCCCGTGTCTGCAGCTCCGCATAACCCACCAGCGAGTGAGCGTGACCGCTCAAGTTGACGATACATGTTTTCGAGGTTTTCTTTTTAGTGATGGACGACATTCCCCTCCTGCGGAGATTGAGCTAGTCAGACCATCCCGAGATTGAGCGCTGCGGGAACGGAGCTAGGACTAGACGCCTTCCGCGTCGTCGGCTTTGGACACCGAGACGTTTTGTCCCCATTGTTGACCCGCACTCTTGATGACATTTTTGTTCATCAGGAGTCACCCATGGCGGGTTTTGTGTAGCCAGGTGGGTGATTCAGATGTCTTTCCTCGTTCTTATCATCCTTTTCGTCCTTTATTGAGCTGGCGATGTTTAGTGATATGATAGTACGAGATGTGATTGGTTGACATCCTTTACAGTTTAGACTGGGTTAGGTTAGCCCTGACATCTGTATGGGCAGGGACCCTGACACTTGTGTGGGCAGGGACGGGGCAACGCTGA
>NC_033641.1:2762165-2814665 GCF_001540865.1 Ananas comosus
GACCAGGCACCTCTCGTTCAGGTTGACCGTACTCGCTGTGGTTGCGTTTTCGTGTTCGGACTGAGGCCTCACCGTGAGCACCCGCGATGGGTTGGCTCATACGTCGCATAGAGACAGCTCGAGTTAGTCCGAGGTTGATCGGTTTCAGTTCATTAGTTTTGTACTTGGGATTTGTGACTATGTATAAAAAGCTCGTTTACTTTAGTTATTTCTTCTGCTCTATGCTACTGTTTGTAGCATTGTTGTTTCTACAGATACCAGTGACGCTTCGTATACAGGAAAAATTTCTTGTATACGGCGGATTTGTCGGCGTGCCCGGGGAACAAGACATCCGGGGCGTGACAGAAGGCGAGCGAGTTGACGCATCGCTGCATACATACATGCATATTTATAGGCTGCCGCTGTAACTTTGGAGAGAGAAGCGAATAGGTATGAGGGGAGTGGGGTAGGTTGCCTTCATGGCCATCCTGTACCACCACGGGGAGAGAGGGGGAGGATAGAATAGATTGCAACGATTAGGGCGGACAAACAGAATCAGAACCAGCAAACCCACGCCCGGCGGCGTCGGGGAGGACGGCGAGGCAGGATGGCGACCACAAACAAAAAGAGGGTGGGGGTACAGTACATACCAATATACCTGCGCAATAATGCCAAACCGTCAATTCCATCGGTACCAAGCAACCCACATCCGACGGCAAAGAGGAAGGTGAGAAGGACATGCCGAGTGTGCTAAGGAGCACGATGCCCACCATGAACAGGGGGCTGGGTGTATGACCGCCGCAACCGTACGGTGGAGGCCTGCAACAACGTGCGATTGCACGAACGGATGCTGCGACAAATCTCCGAACCCTGCAGGTTGTGCGGAGCCAGAGGGGACAGCGATCGATAGTGAGAGAGATCAAATCTGTCACGTCCGGGTATCAGTGGAAGCATACCCGATACATGCACAGATCCGCCATATACCTGCAGTATACAAAGCGTCTACCAAAACCATACTAGAAAAGTAACAATCAACAAAAAGTCTAACATGGTATCGGAGCATAGAATATACAAAAAGCACTGCAGCTAAAGAATAAATAGTACAAAGTCTACTAAGATCAACAGGAAGTAAAGGTATAAAACGGTAAAGTACAACTCTCCAATACACAAATACAACACAAGGTCACCAAACAGCTAATATATACATGTGGTAGTCTCTCTATACACAAGTACAACATCACTCTCGTCAACAAAACCAAAGCAGTGAGGTGATCACCTAGCGGGACTCCAAGCTATGACTAGCTAGACGCAACTCCCTTGCCGCGATCCCTAGCCCCTCCCGCAGTGAATGGCTCTGTAATAAAACAACAACAATAAAGAGGGCGTGAGAACTATTAGACAATAGTTCCCAGTGGGTAAGCCGCCGACCTCAGCGAATTATACCACTAGGTTCATGATGTATAAAAAGAAAGCATGTACATCTATAACATGATAGGAATCCCAACAATATGAAACAACTAAAGAGTTGTAGACTACTATGTTTCCAATGCAATAATTATGATGCGACAAGTGCAACTCTACAAAAGTAAGTATGCTATATAATCTCATAACTGTACACTATCTAGTAGTGACCATTATAGCAATACAAGTTAATATCTTTGTTCAATTAATAAGGACCTACACAAGGTAGTCTAACTTGCGCCGCGCCTAATGGCCCCGTGGTACTAATACACTCCCCACGGCAATCCACTTCGGCACCCAATCCCGCACGGGCAAGCAACTGTCACGTAGGCCAACTCCGGAGTGCCAGCTTGTGGAGAGCGACCCTTACAAGCATGTGCGAATGAGCACAATGGCAAGCATGATCCCTAGTACAAAATCCTCAGTCGTCATGTCTCAAACATGGAATATCCTCTACCGACCTATAAGTCGGGATCTAAGTACAATATAAAGTGCTAGTATCAACTAGGTTGTAACAACAATATGAAATTGATGCTAGTTTAAGCATACTATGTTCCTTAGTAACTTGTCTACACAAGCATACTAGTTATCATACCATAGATTTACTATCTTTACTCTCTACTTCATAGAGATGATAATACCGCATGATGAAAGTACAGCTAATGCATTGAACAATTCCTTTATAATGCTACTAGCATATGAATATCAATTCTACCTCTATGTTTAGGCATGTACACTGAACATTAACTATGCATACTGTGTAATTCATTTATATCAAATTCTCTACTTCCTAGAGATTTAGCTCAACCCCATGATGTAGATACTCTAAATACATCCAAAACCATACACATATCACACTATGAGCATACTACAGATAGTTTTACAATTTCACAGCAACATTAAGAACATAGGGGGAATTCACCCATTCCAGTAAGGTCAAACCCACCAAGTAGTCGACGACTCTCGTCAATCTCGTGTGTGAAGTTATCCGCTGGCCTCCAAGCACCCTAACAAGCATTCTAAAATCAGCTAGAAGCTTAACTCATATCTCTACATCAAAGTTCACATAAACTCTACATAATCACCTCATCTAGGTAAATTCTTACCTAGTATAGTGTCACGACTAGAATCCTTACTTTGGTTCAGGTTGGAACACCAAAATCAACCTTTAAAAGCTCTCAAATCTCAGCCAAAAGGATTCTAGTAGTCTGCTGCGAACCGGCTGTGGGCTAGCATCATAAACCACCTCAAGGCTACAACTAACACATCCAACTAGAGAGCTATTAGACAGTATACCTTCCAACAGCTCCAACTTAGCTTTTCCCCGGGATCGAGTTGAAGAATCATAGCAAAAACTTTTTTCCACAGCTGCTATCACCTCCCCCAAAGCAGCTAGCAACAAAGAAGCAAAGGCTAAGCTCAACTCTACTACTAGAGCATTAACTAGTAAGAGATTGAGGAACATACCTCTCCAAAGCTTCAACTCAGGTATTCCCTGAGTTAGGGTTGATGGAACACAACCCAAAACACTTCTTCCCACAGATTAAAAGCTACTCCAAGCCTTCCAAACTAGCAAGCATCATGATAGGGGAAAGAAACAACTCAAATCACTTGATCTTCAATCAAAATGAGAGAAAACCTAGAGAGAGAGAAAGAGAAGTGTTCTTACCCTGTTTCTAGCTTAAAAGCATTGAAGACCAGCTTGGGGGGTCGACCAGGGGCTAAAAAGGATAAGCCCCAAGGTGAAATTACAATTAAACCGAGCTGAGTGAAAGGGATACGAGGGACACCCGAGCAAGCAAGATCTGGAGACTTTGAATACGCTTAAAAGTAAAAGTGTTCTACTGGATCGTCCTCAAGAAGAGACCTCTTACAACAGATAACCTATTGAAGAGAGGATGGACACGAGACACAGCCTGTGTGCTGTGCGGGACTGAAAAGGAAGCTGTTGATCACTTGTTCACTATGCGCATTTTTACTAAATTCATTTTAGTGATGGCTGTGGAGGGTGTCCAGTTTAGGGACTTGGGAGACAACGTTAATTCGATCTGGGATAGGTGGATGGATAGGAAAGGATTGCAATTTATGAGAAACTGAACTAGCAGCCAGTTTGTGGGTCATCTGAAAGGTCAGAAACAATATGATCTTTAGAATGGTCCAGCTGGACCCTTTGCTGGTAGTCCACAAGGTTAAACAGTTGACGAACCTTTGGGAACATCCTCTCTCAGCTAATCGACAGTACCGCAAATTGTAGTTTTTTTTTCCACCCAGTTTGAGGCCTTGGATGCCTCACCCATATAACCTAATTCATCCTTCTAATGAATGAAGCGGGTAGTGTGTTACTTTTTACTTTTAAAAAAAAGTCAAAATTTAATAAGTATACATGTGCTTTATAATATTAAAGGTCTATACATTAAAAATCATGAATTTTTAGATACGTCTTGATTATGGAATAGATAATGCTATTATTTGATTTTTTATTTTAGGAATAGTTATTAAATCTTAAAATCTTCATTTTTTTTCACATGTAGTCCAATTAGTTCTTATAGGTGTTAAATTTTCAAATTTTAAATTTTAATTTGGGTTTTCGAACCATACCTGATGTGAAGGTAATAATTGGTTACTTTTTTTACTCACTTTAGTCCCTAATTTTTAATTATCCCCCTACTTTTGTGTCACGCCCCGGGGCCGATTTTAAAAGCCATTTTGAAAACAGAGTTGCGGAAAACGTGCCAAATTTATTTATTTATTTTTTTTTTTGTTTCAACCTGGCCCACGTGACGTACAGACCCGCCACAAATACAAAGTTCCTCTGTCCACTCGGGCAGAGTCTCCTTTGTATTTGCACGGCGTACCAACGGATACAACAGGATCACAACCACAACCTACATTTACCAATCAACAATCAAGGCATGATATGCAATCCCATACAGCTAACAATCCTTAGAATGATGCATGCCTCTAAGCACTCCTTAGGCGCTGGATGATGCAATGCACAATACAACAAACATCCTATTTAAAAGTGCTCCCCACACGGAAGCTTTTGTTTTTAAACTCTAATTCATTCATTCATAAAAACCATTCGAAAACTTTTCTTTTTTAAAACTGTTTCCCACACGGAAACTCTATTTTGAAAACCGACTACCTCGAGGGGTAGAAAACCACGATGCATAACTACAAGAAAACCAAATCTCCACAGAACCAAAACCACAGATCGAAAACTCCAATATCATATAATACGAAGAAAACCAAAATTTCATGCACACGAGGAAAACCAACTCATTCAAACAATACATAAGATCAGCTAACTGAACCATTATTAAGAAAACTACTAAGTGCGGAAAAGAAATAACCAGGGTGACGGTCGCTACTGCCGTCTAACTAGATCGTCCTCTCGTCGAGCCCAAAAACCAACTCCTCGTCTCTGTCACCGGGGGGGGGGAAGGGGGGTGAGAAACCGCAACCATGGTTTTCTCAGTGGGTACGACAGAGCCACGAAGGCAAGTCGTAATCACCGGAAACTAAAGGAGATAGATAAACAAGTATATAACTGTAAGCTGATATGAAATAGAACTACAGTAGCTACAACAGATAAATAGGAAGCAATAAATAAACCTGCTACTGCATGGAAAACAATGCAAAGAATGCCTCAATGTACTGAACCAGAAACTGTACCCAATCTGTGCCTGCTGTATCGGTCCGCAGACCTCAAGCGCTATCTGTCACTAACTGCACCGACCTGATCCATCCGCCCCGCAGGACGACCTATCCGGATAAGTACACCTCCGATCGGTGGCCAAACCGATCCGGTGTCATGAATACCCCCAAGTGCTGTGACTAAGTCAATGCTGGTATGCTCAAACAAGAACAAACCCGGCTAAAGCCGGTACCTAGGCCGAAGCCAACAACGAGGGCGTACAATGCCAAACTGAAATAGAAGCTAGGGCGTACAACGCCGAACCTCGATCAACCAGATCGAAACACACGACAAGAGAGTCGATGTGTTGCCTGGACCCAAGGTCCACAGAGATACTGAAATACAAATGCAACCTGCTCTACATGTCTATCCACAACTATACAATGCAATCAAGGGGTGCGATAACCAAACGATAACAAGCAATGACATGTAGAGTCTAAATACAGGAATAGAAAAACAGGAGAAGGAAGTGAAACGCTCTCACCGACTACCAGCTCGAAGCACCCACCTGTCACTGTCGCGTCGGAACACTGGGTACGCACAGAGTCTACCGGACCTAAGAAGATCCACCAAGTCAGTATCCAAACCACTAACCCCAAGCACGAGACTCACAAACTCCCACACAAGATCCCCGAATCGGTTTCCCAAAACCGATCCCCGTAACTCACCGGAAGTCCCGAAACCACACCGGGACGCCGTCGGGACCCACTAAGTGTCCCGAACTCACCGACTCGTACCACGAGTCACCCACTGCCCCAAAACATTCCAATTTGGATGGCTTGGCAGCGAACACGAGGTAACACAACAATACGATCATCGCCGGATAATCGTACGAATCCGGGTTCCCGGAAGTGTCTATTTCGACACCGGAACCCTCCGTCGCTCACCTATCATCATCGAACCCACAAAATGACGATGGTGACCAGCCAACAAGGCTCAGCGACAAAACACGAAGCAACCAAACACCGTCGGAAGGAATCCGAACCGAAACCGTGTTCTTTCGGCGAATTTCGCCGAAAAACGCACCGAAATCGACCTACCGATTTCCGCGAAAGCTAACGGACCATGGACAATCAGTCCAGCGATCATAACAAACTCCCACACACTGCCCACAGTAGCCACGCAAAGCACAATTGCATAAAAGACCCTCTAATTACATAAAATATCATCATTTTATGTAATTTGAGCGATCAAGCAGCTCGTTCACGCAAACCGAGGACTTTCAAAGTCCGCAGAGACACGTACTGATAGGTCTCGACGTACCGGAGTCCGTGCTCATGATCCGGAGCACAGCGGCTCGCTGTGGGAAGCGCGGGAGCAACCCGAAGGTTCAGCGAACAGCGCGCAGTCAGGGAAGATCGCGCCGAACAGAACAAACCGGGCACTTCTGATCCAAGGGAAGGTGAGCATTGTGATCAGCACTGACCAACGATCACCGTGCTCACCTCCGGAGGCATCAGGACAGCCTCGGATCGCCGGATAAGCGTGCGCAAGCCCAAAACAGCAGCCAAAAAGGCTGAAACGGAGCGACATCGCCAAAACAGCGGAACGGCGTCTCCCCGACAGAAACTAAGGTGAGCACGATGATCAGCAACTTGCCAGGATCATCGTGCTCCCTTCCGTAGAGATCGAAAAAGCTCGGGAAGCCCAGAACAAGAAACCCACTCAATAAGCCCTATTTCGGGCTTGGCCGGAGCAACCCTGCTCCGGCCGGCCTCCGGCGGCACGGCGGCGCGCGCGGGGCCCTGAGTCGGGTGAGGGGGAGGTGAGGAACACCGTGCTCACCTCAGACGGCGGCGAGGAGCGGCGGCGGCAGCGGCGGAGCAAGCCGAGCCCGTACCAACTAGAGCTCGGGTTCCAGGAGTTGCTGCGGCCACGGCGGCGGCCGGGGAGCTCCGGGACGGCGGAGGCGGGCTGCAGGAGGTCGGGGAAGGGCGGCACAGGTGGCTCAGGGCGGCGGCGGCGCGAGGAAGAGGCCGCACACGGCTTCGGCTCGGGCTCGGGTTGGAGGGCTGCAGGCGGCTCGCGCGGCGGCAGCGGCGCTCAGGGCGGCTCGGGGCACAGGCGGCCGACTGCCTGAGGTCGGGGAGGTGCCACAGGGGCGGCCCAGGGCGGCGGCGACGCGAAGAAGAGGTCGCAAGTGGGTCACGGCCAGGCTCGGCCTGGGCTGGCAGATGCGGCCCGGGGTGGCAGCGGCGGCGCAGGCGACGGCGGCGGTCGGCGGGGAAGGTCGCCGGAGCACGGGGTGACCCCGGGGGAGGGTCTGCAGGAGGCGCAGTCTCGGGTCTCCTCACAACCCGAGAGGAGAGAGGGAGAGAGAAAGAGAGGGAGAGGGAGGAAGGTGGTGGCTGCCGCGGTGGTTGGCCGGCCGGGGCTCGGTCGGCGGCGGCCTGGGCACGCGCAGCAGGTGCAGGGGAAGGAGATGAAGGTGGCTGGGGCGACTGGGGTAGCTAGGGTTAGGGTTGAGTGGCTCCAAACCCTAAAGAGACTATATATACAAGGTGCAACATGCAAAAAGGTCCCCCAAACATTCGAATTTCTATCCGAGACCCTCACAGTACGACTAAAACGCATGAACGCCCCTCCACGTGCGATCCCTCGCAAAACGATACATAAAATATATGACTTTCGCGAAAATACCGTTTTGCCACGACCGACCTCTCCTCGATCAACGCGCGAACTCCGCAGATCCGTCCGTCAGATTTGCGAACGGATTGCACCAGTGCGATCAGCACGACGGAGACAACAAAGCTATGATTTCGTTTCGTCTTGATCGACCACGGATTCACGACAAAATCCAACCTTCTTCGAATAGAAGGAAACACACACATAAATACATATAAAACATGTATTTTTGGATTTTCTCGAAATCCGTGCGTCGAACTCAAAATCCGTCAGCGTCATTAGTTCCAGAATAGCTGACCCGGTCGAAACGAGCTATTGGACTGCTATGAACAGAGTCCGGTACGAGCCAGAAGCCAACTTCTCACTGCGGCTTCTCCGGAAAATCGAGTTACTATTCACTTTAAGTGAAACTTGGAAATCGCGTAGAATTTCCGTTTTAACTCATTTTCGCCCGAAACTTGACGAGTGCTTTTGTAATTAAATTACACACAAAAACATCGTCAACTGAGAGTTTAGCTACCCTGCAAAAATCTCAGTCCCTACATGCCTGCTGGGCCGGCACGGCCCGGATATAAAGAAGCCTGTTCAAGCCAAGCCTAAGCTAGGTCAACTGTCAAGCCAGGCCTAAGCTAGGTAGCCTAGGCTTTAGGCTATCCTTTATAGGCCTCCCAATGTCCAAGGTCCCTTGGACAGTGGGCCCAACAGCTATTAAGCCGTTGGGTGGGTGACTGATGGCTGATGGGTCATAACAGTCATGTCATGGACTCATGGCCTGGGTGAATTTATTTTTTCGAATTTTTTTTATTATTTTTCAAAGAAAAGGTTAAACAAATTAAAAATATATTTTTTTTTATCAAAATGACTATAATGTCCTCACTAACATTCAAAAATTTAAATATTAGAGAGGACATTTTGGTCAAAAAGTAAAAAATATTTATATATATTTTTTTAATTTTTTTATATCTATAAATACTCCTACAAACATTCAAATTCCTCACAACAAACAACTCTTCATTCATTCTATTCTACAAACACAAATTCTTCCTACTCTTAAACTTTCAATTTAAATTCTTTTCTTTCTCAACTCTTAAGTTTACTTAGCAAATATTTTAAATATTTTTTAATAAATTTTTTTTATACAAAGTCTCTTCACAATTTCACCATACAAAATTTTAATTTCAACACTATAATTAATCTCTTATTGTTTTAGTTTTTAATTTTTAAAATATTTTTATTTAATTTTTTTTGGTATTATTGTATTTATTTTTTATAATAATGTCGGGTGAATTTTCTCACATAGATTTTTCTTGCATTGATTATAATCCTGAGTATTATGTTAGTAATCAATCAGAAACTGGAGCCGGTGGTTCTACACAAGGTGATGACGGCTCGCAACCTAAACCAAATTTAGATGCAAGTTCTAAAAAAGCATCTAAACGGAGAACAAGTGAAGTATGGAAATACTTCAATATCAAAAATATTGAAGGACAAGGTATGCGAGCTATTTGTACTATATGTGAGATTCATTATTCTTGTGATAGTTCTGGTGGAACCGGTCATCTTAACAGACATATTCAGAAACACCAGGTAAAAGAAGGTAAAGAGACAAAACAATCTCAACTTGCTTTTACTTCTAGTGGAGTTAGTACATTTCAATATTCTCATGAACGTAATAGAAGAGAACTTGCATTATATATTGTAGGAGCTGAACAACCATATACATTTGCCGAATGTCTATATTTTGAACACTATGTGAAAACAGCTTTAAATCCCGCTTATAAAAAACTTCTCGAAATACTAGTCGCAAAGATTCAATAAAAGCATTTCTTGAATATAGACAAAATTTGATTTTAATTTAGAAAATTTGAATTCAAAATTTTCACTTCCGATATTTGGACGTCAAGAAATAAGCGTAGTTTTATATGTGTTACTGCACATTGGATTGATTCTAATTGGATTTTACAAAAACGAATTATTGGGTTTCAAGAACTTGAGTTTCGACATAGTGGTATTAATATTGCTCGGGCAATTGAAAATGTTTTGCTAATTTATAACATTAGCCAAAAAAAATTTTCAATTAGTTTCGATAAAGCTAACAATAATAGAACCGCGGTTCAAATTTTGAAAACTAATTTGCATCCCATCTTAAATGGAAAGTTATTTCATAATAAATGTGCATGTCATATTATAAATTTGTGTGTCCATGAGGGATTAAAAATAATTAGTCCACAAATAAAAAAATTAAAAGATTGTATTATGTTTATTCATAGTTCTAGTCCAAAAAAATAAGATTTTAAAAGCTTATGTAGACAAATGGGCCAAAAGTATAAAAAATTTATTTTTGATGTTCAACACCGATGGAATTCTACATATAAAATGTTGCAATATTGTTATGAGTATAGAAATATTTTATCTATTTTTTGTAATGAGAAAATGCAACATAATCCCATAACTAATGAAGAATGGGATATTGAACAAATTCTTATGTCTTTTTTGCAACCATTGTATGAGTCAACCAAACTTTTATCAGGTGTGTATTATCCTACTTCATGTCATTTTCTTAATCAAATTTTACTTATTAGTAGTCATTTTACTGAATATAGAAATTCTCCTCTTTTAGTTCAAATTGTTTTTATGATGGAATCTAAATTTAAAGAATATTGGAAAAAAATTCCTATTGTACATCTTTTAGCCTTTATAATGGATCCTAGAATTAAATTAAACGGAGTAGAAATTGCTCTTAGACAATATAATGAATTTTTAGAAATTAATTTAACAAATTATTCAAATAGGAAAAATATTTTTCAAATAGTAGATAGTACTTTATGTGAAATGTATAGTATTTATGCAATTGCTTCGGGTAATAAGCGACCATATTCTTTACAGTTACAAAGCAGCAGTAGTAGTAGCAGTGGTAAAACTAGTAAAAATATGATTTTATCTTTAGTAAGAAAACAAAAACAAACAGATTTTAGTGCACATTTTTTTAATGAACTTTAGTTTTACTTGCAAACCAACTTTTCAAATCTTTTTAATGAAGATGAATTAGATAAATTGGATATTTTAGCCTGGTGGAAAACACATGAAAGTACATATCCTGTGCTTTCTGCCATGGCACGTGAACTACTAACTGTGCAGGTTTCAACAGTGGCATCCGAATCTGTTTTTAGTGCCGGTGGAAGAATATTGGATGATTATAGAACCCGTCTTAAGGAGGATGCGGTCGAGGTTTTAGTCTGCTTAAAAGATTGGCGAGCTGGAGAATTAAGAATGCAAGAAAAAGGAGGTCATGAGTCTACATTTTCAGATGAAACAGAATCAACTACCTGAAAATACACTTGTGGCATGCTAGGGTGCAATCGTCCCGATCTCCTCGCTATTGCCTATTAGTTGTTGCGTCTCTTCTTTTTTATTTGGTACCGCTTTTTAGCAGGTATATTTATTTTTTAAGTGAAAAAATGATGTAATGAAGAAAAAAATTATGTTGAATTTTTTTTTCTCTATTGTTTGTTAATTGGTTGTATAAACAATACCATTTTATTTTAAATATATTTTTGATTTTTTGAATTTTTATATATTTCTCTAATGTAATTATATAATATGACTAATTCAAATACCAATTTTATTATTTGTGTTTTACGGTACATGCGCTGCTGGGAGCCGGCACGGCCCGGATATAAAGAAGCCTTCAAGCCAAGCTAAGCTAGGTCAACTGTCAAGCCAGGCCTAAGCTAGGTAGCCTAGGCTTTAGCTATCCTTTATAGGCCTCCCAATTGTCCAAGTCCCTTGGACAGTGGCCCAACAGCTATTAAGCCGTTGGCGTGGGTGAATGATGGCTGATGATGGTCATAACAGTCATGTCATGACTCATGGCCTGGGTGAATTTATTTTTTCAATTTTTTATTATTTTTCAAAGAAAAGGTTAAACAAAATTAAAAATATATTTTTTTTTATCAAATGACTATATGTCTCACTAACATTCAAAAATTTAAATATTAGAGAGGACATTTGGTCAAAAAAGTAAAAAATATTTATATATATTTTTTTAATTTTTTTATATCATAAATACCTAAAACATTCAAATTCCTCACAACAAACAACTCTTCATTCATTCTATTCTACAAACACAAATTCTTCCTACCTTAAACTTTCAATTTAATTCTTTCTTTTCTCAACTCTTAGTTCTTAGCAAATATTTTAAATATTTTTTAATAATTTTTTTTAATAGGTTGGCCGGCCGGGGCTCAGTCGGCGGCGGCCTGGGCGCGTGCAGCAGGTGCAGGGGAAGGAGAGGGAGGCGGCTGGGCTAGGGCAAGGCTAGGGTTAGGGTTTCTAGTAGCAAACCCTAAGAGCAACTATAAATACCGAGGCGCAACTTGCAAAATGATCCACCAAACATCGGAATTTCAATCCGAGCCCTTCACCGAACGACTAAAACGCATGAACGCCCCTCCACGTACGATCTCACGCAAAACGGTACATAAAATGTCGCGACTTTCGCGAAAATACCATTTTGCCACTACCGACCTCTCCTCGATCAACACGCGATCTCTGTAGATCCGTCCGTCAGATTTGCGAACGGATTGCACTGGTGCGATCAGCACCACGGAGACAACAAAGCTACGATTTCGTTTCGTCTTGATCGACCACGGATTCACGACAAAATCCAACCTTCCTTTCAAGAGAAGAAAACACACCGAAATACATATAGAATATGTATTTTTGGATTTTCTCGAAATCCGTGCGTCAAACTCAAAATCCGTCAGCGTCATTAGTTCCAGAACAACTGACCCGGTCGAAACGAGCTATTGGACTGCTATGAACAAAGTCCGGTACGAGCCAGAAGCCAACTTCTCACCGCGGCTTCTCCGGAAAAATCGAGTTACTATTCACTTTAAGTGAAACTTGGAAATCGCGTAGAATTTCCGTTTTAACTCGATTTCGCCCGAAACTTGACGAGTGCTTTTGTAATTAAATTACACACAAAAACATCGTCAACTGAGAGTTTAGCTACACTGCAAAAATCTCAGTCCTTACATTTTGTTATTTGTTTAAATTAATTCCTTTTTTTCTCGGCAGTCCCCACTTTCTAATTATCTCCCAACTTCCATTATTTCTTTAAATTAATTCCTAAATTGTCTTCGGAGTGACAATTTCGATTAGAACTAACATCTAATGATCCAATCTGCCCAAAATTCTTAAGCCTAATTATTGGATGGGACTATTGAGGTGTCACAAACTCTTGTTAGCTCAATCACGCATACAGAGCACAAGATCACTAGGCGATGTGAAACTTGTCTCGCAAGCCCTGTTATTTTGAGTCTAGCTTAATCTGTCATTCCCCAGCCCCGGCTTCGCCAATATATATCTTACACTTTCGGCTGGTTCGACTGATAAGTCTCTGATACCAAATGTAACGATCCAACCCGCTAGCAATAATAACTCGTTAAGCTCAAACTACCGACCCAAAATATTTAAGTCCAATTATTATTACTAGTATTATTGATCGCTTGTATACTCAATCATAACTCCATTCTCATCTGATGCGAGACTATTATGGTGTCACATATCAGAGTTTTTGACCATAGGAACTTAATTGAAATAAATAATAAAGGTTAAAAACCTAATTACAAAAATTAGATGGTTGGAAGTGACAGTGAAAAATCAGGTACAAGGTTCGAATCATTAATCCAATTAACCCAATACAAAAATCAAACATAAATGTGAGTACTTAGACTTGAATTTAGGTAGAATTTTTATTTTAACAAACGATTTGAATTCACAGCTTAATTGAATCCCTAATTTAATTCAAAACATACAATTGAATTTATAATTGGGGATACAAAATTCAAGTTGAATGAATTGATATAAATAAATTAGACACAAGTTTAAATTAACATTTATACATGAAATCAAAACTTGAATTCAATTTTGCATCTATAATTGGAATTCAAAACTTGTAATTTGAACTGAAATGTGGACATAAGATTGGACATAAAGGGTGAATTTATAAACTTATGATTTGGGAACCGGAGCGTTCCTGGGGCGACGCGTGTCGGCAGGCCATAGGGCGCGGGCGGGGGGGCAGGGCGCGAGCGGGCGGGCGGCGCGAGCGTCGGCGCGGGCGGGCGAGCTGCGCGGGTGCGGGCGCGGGGGTCAGGCGCGCGAGGCCGGCGTGGGTTGGCGCTCGAGCGCGAGTGGGTGGGCGCCGGGTGTCGGCGCGGGCGCGGGGGTCACGGCGTGGGTCGGCGTGATTTATTTGGAACCGGAGCGTTCCTGGCTCGACACGTGTCGGCGGCAATAGGCGGGGGCCGGGCGGGCCAAGTGGCGTGGGCGTCGGCGCTGGTGGCGCGCGTGCGCGGGGTTAGGGCGTGAGAGGGCGCGGGGCGGCGCGGGTGTCGGCGCGGGGAACCGAAGTGTTCCTGGGGCGACACGTGTCGGCGCGGCGATAGGCGGGGGGTGCGGGCATCGGCGGCGGGTGGGGAGCGCGTGGGCGTCGCGCGGGTGGGCGAGCTGCGCGGGCGCGGGGTCGGCGGAGCGGCCGGGTGTTCGGCGCGGGCCGGCGAGTGGCGGGGTTTCGTCAATGTTTTGGGGATTTATTTATTTTTATGAATAACTTTACTTGATACTTTTTGCTTTTGTTAACTTTACATGGTTTATACTTTACTTGAGTTATACTTTTTTAGAAAATGTACTTAGAAGGACTTTGAACACTGATTGAGAGTCTACGTACAACAATTACAGATAATTACCTCTGAGCAGGTATGGTTTTTTTTTTTTTTTTTTTTTTTTTTTTTTTTTTTTTTTTTTTTTTTTTTTGCCTTTGTGCGATTTTTGTATAAAATTAGATTCAAACTATGTATCATTTAGTGTTTGTAGAAATAATAAATAAAATATTTTAAAAAAGGTAAAAAAATATTTTAGTTAATTTTGAAACAAAATATTCTTAAGTACGCTGTCAAATATATGTAGAGATGATAAATTTTTTTTTTCTCGAATGAGTCGGGGATGGGAACAATTTTATCTTCGCATGGATGAATTTTTTGTTTCCGCTCGCTAAAAACATATCAGTCCTAATCTATTTTTTTAAAATCCGAATACAGATAAAATCGAATGTAAATACGGTTATTGTTGGATATAAGATCCAATTCATTTTCACCCTTAGCTTAGGTTAGCGATGTAGATGGATTCGAGTTTGTGGACCTCATGCATAGATTCGCCCCGAATCCGCTTCGACCCCGCTGGAGACTCAGATACTTTTTCCCGTTTGATCCACGGGATTCACCAGAAATATCGTTTATGTCCCGATAGACAACAAATAGAATGGAAAAATTAAGATAAAAATTAAAATTAATTCGTTTTAATCCGTCGGGATTCAATAAAAAAACGAAGTAAAAAAATAGGAACTCTCCTGCTCGGAATTTGTATTACTGACGTGAACATAGTGCACTTTAGTGGGGGCAAAAATTCTATGGGTACAAGCCCCAACTTAGTTGGTTTGGGGTCAGTCTCCGGTGGGCACAGCGTGGCGACCATCCGCCACTGCTCTCTGAATATGGAGAGAGTAGTGGAACTTCTGGGTGCATCTGATGCATGTATACCAAGTGTACCATAAAATTAATTTTTAATTTTTAGTTTTCTAAACTATAATTTTTGTAATGCTTTATTTATATTTTTAGGAGTTATCATGTAGTATACAATTTAAAATATTTAAAATTTTCACATAAATAATTATATGATATCGCAGAAGGGGGGTATTCGAAGTATTATTCGAAATTGAAATGGAATGGGTTGGGTTTATTTAAGCTAAGTAGGTTTGGATTCGGTTGTGTTTACAGAGAATATCAAAATTAACAGATATGAATGCGGATATGGGTTTTGTATATACCTGATTTGTATTTGACACTGAAAATGGATTTGAGTTTAGTCCGGATTCACATTTTTTCAAATGGTTTTCGGATCCGAATGTGAGTATTCGAAAAGCCGAATTAGATCTGATCCCTTGCCATTTGGTCTTTAGGGCTAGGTGTCTATTCGGCTATTAATGCGGCCATTAATACGGTCATTAATGGAGATCTCACCCCGTTAGGGGTTCCATCGTTTAGATTTTTCGGCCCGTCTCTCCTTCCTCCTCTCCGTCTCTCCTGCCTCCTCTCCGTCTCCGTCATAGCCATGAGCAGCCAGCGTTACTTCGGTGTTTGCCAGGAGGATTGCGAACTGTTCCTGTCGCTGTCTCCGCCGTGGCATGGTGGGGGTGGTGTGTACGATCTATGGCTCTTCTGCTTTACTTAGATGGCTGAGAGGGCACGTAACCTTCAGCAACTCACCGGATCTGGTAGGATCCGGCCACCGGTGTAGATGACTGTGGGGATTTGGCCGGATTTGACAGAATTTTTGGGTTTCTGATTTGACCCTCGGATTATCCTTTTCCCTTCCTTTTTCCTTTCTCAAGCTTATCTACTCATCTGCTTGATTTTTTCTCTATAAATAGCACTTCTTATCTTGGTTTTGTTCTTTTTTCTTATGATTATGCTTATGCTTATGGTTTTTCCTCTTTACTCTCCTATTCTGTTAGCTCTCTGTTGTTCTTTTGGTTTTCTGCTACACCTGGTAGCCTGAGGTGTGGAACTGTGGTTTTTATCCTGGGCTCTGTGTGTTTTTTATTATGTCTGTCTTACTTTTCATGTATACTGATATATTCCCCATCCTCTACTTCTTTCTGCATGTGAATATTTGTCGTATTTGTAGCCGGGTTGACTCTATTGCTTGACGAGAATCAAATATAGGTGTATAAATTTTGCTGTTGTTTATTTTCTTGCTCTGTTACCATACTGCATGCTAACTACGTTCTTTTTTTTTTGGTTTTTTTTGCATGTTAATTGCCTCTTCGCTGAAACGGTGGTATTGGAATGGCGGGCGAAATATTGATTTAGTAGCTTCCAAGGTAATATATAACTAGGTGTTGCATGTTTATTTATTTTCTGCTGGATTGTATCGTGTATTGATTGCATACTTTTGATGTTTAGTGCCTGATTAGAGTGCTGTTATGGTGCTGGTAGTTTTTTCAATTTGTTTCCGTGAATTGCTCCGTGACGTATGCCAAAAGTATTCTCTATCGATGCCGATGTATGGTGTTCCGGTTAAGAATGAAAAAGGTGCGATTAGAGTTTAGCCTACATATATCAGAAATTGTTGGTGACAAATCTGAACCAAAAAATAATTATTTTCTATACTAATTTGTTTATACTGAAACTAAACCATTGGTATGAATTTTAGATAACTAGATTGTTTGGTAGCATGCTTGCTTTTAGTTTTGCTCCAAGCTATTTTCTAAAACTAAACTTTCATCTACAACATCTTGGTTTGTTATGAATGCCGGATTGTGTTAAGTTTTTAGCTTCAAGGCATATTGATTGCCTTTATGCCAATCACTGCAGCCTAAAGAGTGCTATGTTTTGGCAACTCTCTCTCTCTCTCTCTCTCTCTCTCTCTCTCTCTCTCTCTCTATATATATATATATATATATATATATATATATATAAAACTGAAATGATAGAGGCCATGTTGTTTCCAGTCGATGCAGCTGGAAGGTCTAAATCAATGAGTCAGATGTTACTATGACAAACGCTAGAACAATAAGCTGTTCATGAAATTGCTACATGGATATGGTCCGATGAATTTAGGAAGCCGAAAATTCCTATTGTTGAGATGTCGGATTGTAAACTTAAGTAGGCTCTGCTTTTTCAAAGAACTTTATTCGTTTTGATTGCACTTAATATGGACCTATAAAAATACCATAGTGTTGCATATGCAGTATTTGGTAGCTGCATAGTTTACATCTGGCTTTCGAGATGTTAAAGATATGATGAAATAGGTTGCTAAATGTTTTGTCCTGTATACATTATGATTGCTAGCATATGTTTCAAAATATAGCAATAAAGTTGTAACTTAGCTTAAAAATTTGACAAATTGATCATTGGATTTCATCTTCACATCATACTTTTCTTTTATTGACCTCATTTTGAGGAGAATAACAAGGATAATAGTGATGAAAATGAGAAGTGATTGTATTTGGAGGAAGAGAATGTGAAATGTGACAAAAAAAAAGATGCAACTAAATTAATTTGCGGGCTACATCGGACAAATTCTAGAATTTTTTTTTTTTATCTGTAGCAGTAAGTAAATTACTGTTATGTTGCATAAAAAACTGAATACATTTTCTTATTTTTATACTGTATTTCAGTACATTGGCGAGCTGGGAGCATCTTTTGAAGAATATCGTAACGATGAGCTAACTGTGGAGGATGTAAAAAGGTATTACTATAACTGGTGCTTCATTTCATTGCGCATATCAATTTATCATGAATTGCTTCATTTCATTGCGCATATCAATTTATCATGAAATTATTATTTTTTGGGATATCCGGGGAAGTATGCTGACATATTTTAACTACTTTACTGATTTGCAAATCTATAGGAAGAATCCAAGAGGAATATTTATTTCCCCAGGACCTGGTGAGTGTTTTCTATGAACATAAGGCTACAATAACATATGCTAAAGTAGTTTTTTATTTATTAAACTTCTTGCCTGTATAGGTGCACCTCAAGATTCTGGGATATCATTACAAATTGTTTTAGAACTTGGACCATCAATCCCATTATTTGGAGTTTGCATGGGCTTGCAGTGTATAGGAGAAGCTTTTGGAGGTTAGTTTCAACATTTTCTTATGTCTTAGAGCTGTTTCAAGTATAAGAGGAACTTTGCCTTAAAAAAATTGAAATTTGGTGTTCCTCCCCTATGCACGCGCACATGCACAGTTAATAAATTTCATGCTTGAATCGTGCTTCGAATAGTTTGGAGGTTTGAGGTATAAAGATTAAGTTCATCAAGCTCTTCATTAATGGTGACTTTGTAGAATCCTTTTGTAATAAACTTCTCAACCCTTCTCCTTTTCGTATGTAGGGCTTTGTGTTATAAATCAATACATATTGTGGGTAGCTGTATTTTTGATTGATTTGTTTTAGATAGCATGGTACCATAACTAAATCGTATGCCTCAATGGTGAGGTGGGTAAAATATCTTCCGTATTTTATCACATGTTTTAATATTATATTTATGTATATGTTATCTTTATTATCTGACATATGTGGTAGTGTGACCGTTTTATGTACGTAGATTTCATTTCCTTTAAATTGCAAATGCAATGCATATATGCATAATATGTATTATATTATGAGACAGGGATTTCTCATTGGGAATTCTCAATGCATATGCATATATGTATGCATATTCCTATATCCCCAATGCATATAAATTATAGTAAACTACACTTTAATGTTGTGAAATTTAAGTGCTCTATGCATTGAAAAATATATTTTTGTATAATTTCGTGAGAATGATTCTATTTTTAACCCGCTTCATTACTATCTAAATGCTTTGGGATGATGTGAACAGTGTTTAATATCAGACCGGGGATATTTGGATGGCTTATTTGGTAAGCAAACATTTGGTCAAAGGGTTGTTTAAACTTTATTTTTAAGCTTTTTCAAAAAACAATATATATGTATTATGCTATTTAGCAGTTTGTTTTAATATATGAGGTATTTTTAGGTTCCTCTATTTTTGAAATGGATTTTTTATCTTTTCTTTGAATTTATTTGAATGTTTTTTTTTGTAGGGCTGCGATGATAGCATACTCAGATAGGGCGACATTGTATCGCAGTTGTAAAAATTGTTGCTATTTTAAGCTCTATAGGACAACACTTCGTCGAAGTTGTAAAAATCGTGGCTGCTTTATTCGAATCTGTATCTAGATTGGCAATATTTGGATGGCTTGCTTAATAAGCAACCAGTTGCCGCCAAAATAATCGGTAATGTGTTAACAAATCTGGCCAAATCTGAGCCGAATAATTTGCCTCTTATATCTACTGCTTTTTTGAGATTTGCTCTTCTTGGTAGTATCCGATTTTACTATTGTTCTTAGTGTTGAAAAAAATCAATATTTCGCCTTGCTTTTGAAAATATACAGAAATTGCGTCGGAATTTTGTTTCTTCCTTATAGTTCTAAATATGCCCAATTATCTGCTTGCAGTTGCTGCAGGCAAAAAAATGTTAAACACTGTTCACATCAAAGTGTAACCTTTCATATTAAAATGGAGTCTTTAACACCCGCACAAAATGTTAAACACTGTTAAACACTGTTAAAGATTGGGAAAAAAAATGTTAAACACTGTTAAACACTGTTCATATTAAAATTTTCTGCAAATTCTCTTCTGTTAATAACATTCATTGCAGCTTCGATTCCCTATAATAATGTTAGCCTCATGTACCATTTCATCCAGCTTTGTGACGGTGACTCGAACTGCGCAAACATGTTTGCCGTCCTCAACTGACCAAATTCGACTTCATAAGGTAACCTTCTTCTCTTTTGTGGTGCATTATCTTCCTATCCGTATAATATGTTCTCTTTTTTAGAGTTGTGCCTTTGTTGAGGGATAATGTTCTGTGGTTATGGTTCTCTTTGCTGGTAGCTTTCTTTAGTTTCTTTTATTCTGCCTTTCCCACGCAATTGCCGTCCTGCGGGGAATTCAATTTTCTTTTAGAGGCCTTTAAGTTTTTGCATTTCAGATTGTTGATAATTATAGCAATCAATCATCTATTATGTTTGCTATTGGGAAAGTTTGCTACGTTATTAGTTCTTTGTTTCTTTGTATCATTGCAGAAAAATTTATGGCAATTTTGTTATTTTTGACATTTAAGGTCGAAGTTATGAACATTTAGACACAATCTCATGTAGACCCCACAACCGGGATTGTTGAACTCGAACGCGAGCTGTGTACTCATTTAGTTATTTGTAGAAGGCCTGGGTCCCTATTTTAAGCTCTATCTTAGATAGGGCAACACTTCATTACAGTTGAAAAAAACGTGGCTAATTTATTTTCATCTATAACTGAGCTTGGCAATATTTGAATGGCTTGCTTGACAAGCAATCAGTTGCCGCCAAAATAACCTGTGATGTGTTAACAAATATAAACCAGATCTTAGCCGAATAATTTGTTTCTTATTTATCTTCTTCTTTTTTTTTTTTGACCTATCCAGATATTAGTCCGCTTTTGGACAACATTCGTGTAAAGCTTCATGATTTATTAGATTTATTGTTTAGGGTTTTAGGGTTTTAGGGTTTTAGAATATTGAGCTTTTTCCCCGTTTTTATTAAAGATTTTCACTTTCTAAGTGTTCCCAATTCATACAGTTTACAAATACGATTATGACGGTGGCTGCTTTCTGTATACATTAGAGATTATTGTTGTTGACTACTTGATGTCTTTATATTGTTTGTTATTTTTTATTTACTTTTTCTAATGATTTATAGAATTATAAGTTGTTAGCCTTTAGAATTTCTGGTATAGTAAGCATGAGAAACTTCAAGTTGTGGATGTGTTTTGAAATTATTTGTAAGCTCTATTTTTTCTATAATGATTATACTACATAGATACTTCGATATTTTGTATGTAGTTTTTATTCCTGTTCAAGAGTGGCCGAGTAATTACAAATTTTGTCGGTAGTTTTGATTTTTGTCATGTCACAATTTCTCACTAATTTTAACTGCATCGGTATCATTGCTGGTTTTTTAAATTTTTTTTTTTTTTTGCAATTTTTTTTTATTTTATGATTTTTGATTTATTGTTGATATTTGGTGAATCATACAGTACCACCCGATTATAAAGCTTTATTTTTATAAAGCTTTACTTTATATGTTTTTGTGTGGTATTTCTGTTAAATTCAGTCTCCAATTCTTTTTGTCCATTGAATATTTCATATGGCTTGACAAAGTTGCATGATTATTTACTTATTCTACCTAAAGTTCATTAAGAATTTCTGTATCGAGTGAGTATAAAGATGAAACATGTTTTAACTTTTGTATTTGTCTAAAGGAATATTGCTTCTAAAAAAGAATAACCTCTATGATTTTCTTGAAAAAGTCTATTGAAACGATGTATTAAAATTTTCTTATTTAATAGAATGAAACATATTATTATTTAATTTATAAAAAATATTTTATTATTTATTAATTATTTGTAAAGAAAGTAAAAGAACCCGTTGCGTAGCACGGGTTCCTTAACTAGTAGATACATGATGCATGAACGTAAAATTGTGCGAAATTTGGCATCAACTCACACATAGTAAATAAGAAAAGGGTTAAAGCAAGATAGGTTCAAGATTTTACGCTTTTTATTGGAGGCAACGAGAATCCACAATTTATATGTAGTTACAACTATACAATATAGTTATAACTATATACATCTAAACAAAACCTTAATTCTCTCTCTTTTCTCCCATGCATAGTTAGTTAATTTGTAAATTATTCGCAAATTATTCACAAATTATTAAAAATCTGAATAAAACAGTCTGTATACAATTTATTCCAAAAAAATCAGAATATAATAAGCGAATTTTCAGGTTAGATTTATTATTCGCGAATAATTCGCATATGCCGAACTATTTGACCAAAATAACGTATAAATTTTTTGGATAAAATTCCTTTCCAAATTATTGCCGAATTATTCGTGAATTATTTGTGAATTATATTAAAAACTTCATAAACTTCCGAAATATGCAGATCATGAAAAAGATGAAGATGGAGACGACAATAAAATTTGTTATTGCTTTTTTTTACTAAATCTACTTGATTTTGTAGCTCTCTTTTTTTATATTTTTAAGAATTTATAATTATGTATGCTAGTAGCATAAATTTAGAAAAAAAAAAAAGTTTAGTTAAATAACCAAATTTTTTATCCCGAATTGTTAATTGGTGAATGTATAATATCCGTATAAATCGCGTATCCGAATAATTGGCGAATCAATTTTTTGAGTTGTATTTTTTAATGAATTTAAAAATTGAGATATAAATTTTATTCGAATTAATTATACCCGTACCAAATATTTGCCGAATCCGAATTAACTAACTATGCTCTCTCATGCACTCGTTCACGAGTGCATGTTAAACCTGCGTACAAGGTGCACTTAACATGGAAGCTCTCTTAATTAACCGTGGGATTCTGTTTGACTAGCTGTTTGACTAGTTTCCAGCTTCACTGGTAGTCAAGGCATCTGCAGATTTATAAACTTATGATTTGGGAACCGGAGCGTTCCTGGGGGGGCACATGTCGGGAGGCCATAGGGCGCGGGCGCGGGGGTCAGGGCGGCGCGAGCGGGCGGACAGCGCGGGCGTCGGCGCGGGCGGGCCAGCGGCGCGGGCGTCGGCGCGGGCGGGCAAGCGGCCGTCCGGCGCGGGGGTCAGGCCGCGAGCCGGCTGGTTGCGCTCCAGCGCGGGGGCGGGCGGACGGCGTGGGAGCCGGCGCGGGGTAGGAGGCGGCGCGAACGCAGCGCCGCGTGGGTTTTTTTTTTTTTTTTGTCTCCTTGCTTTTTGCTCTGGGGCCCACTTCTTTATAAATGATTTTTGATCATGTTTTCCTTCTTTTCAAACTTTATCCTCTTCTTATAATTAATTTTAAAATTTCTAAATAAGGGATCTGTTATTTTTTTAGGGTTTGGGTTTACATAAATTTTTTTTTTGACAATATAAATTTTTAAAATTTTTTTGTGAATTTTTAGTGATTTTTTTTTCCTTATAGTTTATGTAAACTGTAATTTTAGCACTTTTGAAAACTTTTCATTTTGATTTCGAAACATATATAATTTGCCATTTCTAAATAAGGGATCTATTTTTTTTGTTTTTTGCCAATATAATTTTTAACTTCGATAAAATAATATTAGGTATTTTTTTTTTTTACTCTATCGAAATGGTATGTAAATGAAATTTGCCAATTTGATTGGTATTTATTTCTAACTAAGGGATCATTCCTATTTTGAGGATTTGAGCTCACACTATTTTTTTTTCCCTATTTAGTTTTCAAGCTTTTAAAGATGTTATGGACTCATACTATTTTTAAATTGATTTTTATTGTCAAAGTTGATACAAATAATTTTGGAATATTCAAATAAAGGTTTTGATACATGCCACAGCTTAATTATATATTATAAGCATATTACTCGCAACTTAGATATATGCATTCATTTTTGCTAAACAAAAGTATTTAAAATTCAATTTGATAATTTATATAAACTATAATGATATATTATTTATAGGAATAGGAAATTGCTATTACAGTGTAAAATAGGGTATGACTAACGTGTCATTTGTGGTCTCTTATTTATGAAACCAAAGTGTTCCTGGGGCGGGCGGCGGCGGCGCGGCGCGCGAGCCAGCTGCTCGAGGGCCTTTGGCGGCCGGAGTTCCTGCGTCGGGGGTATGGCCGCGAGAGGGCCCGGGCCACTGGGAATCTAAGCGTTTCTGGGTGGCAGTGTGGGCGGCCGGCAGTTTCGCCGAGCGGCGGGCCTCGACGCGGACGGCCCATGGCGGGCGCGACGAGCCCGCGAGCGGGCTTGGGTGGGCGCGGCGGGCCTTGCTCGCGCGGCTGGCAGCCACGCCCGCGCTCCGCTTGCCTGCGCGGGTTTTTTTTTCCCAAATGCCTTTTCCTGTGGGGTCCACAGGCCAACTGAGGGTTAAGCTGTTGTATTTTTTTTGTTTTTTTTCCTGAAATAATATTTTTAAATACAATTTTTTTTATATATTGATAATAAAAGATTAAATAAAATAGAATTGGTTGAGTGATAGGTAATTTTACTGCTTAATGTTTGGAGAAGAAGATTAAAATTTATGCTCCTATTTTTCTTTCTTTTTTGCTTTTTTTTTCTTTTCTAACTCTTTTTATTTTAGAGTGTTTTTTTATCATATACAAAAATAAATTTTAATTTAATTTAAAATTTAAATTTAATTTTATTATTAATAGTTTTTAATATGTTAATATTTTTTCCATTATATATTATATATATATTATAGTATATATATATATATTATATATATATATATATATATTATATAAGTATGGAGTGTGAAATCAAGTTATGCCGATAAACCGATTCAAGGCTGATCCGGTGACAGTCGGTCATTTGGAGTACTGTCTATTCGACTATCAATGTGGGCATCAATGCAAGCATTAATGCAAAACTAACGTCGTTAGGGGTTCCGCTGTTTAGATATTTCGAACCGTTTCTTGGCTCTTCCTCTCCGTCTCCGTTCCGCCATGGGCAGCCACCGTTACTTCGTATGTCGGTTGTTTGCCAGACGGATGTGAATTGACGCTATCGCTGTCTCCGCCGTGGCATGGTGAGGTGGTGTGTACGATCCATGTCCCTTCTCCTTCTACGGTGTTGGCATACCCGCGCGGCCGACGTGGCCTCCAGCAACTCAGCGAGCGTGTGCGTACTGCTAGTAGATGGCTGTGAGGACGCGTGCCCTTTAGCAACTCACTGCGATCCGGTAGGATTCGACCGGCGGTGTAGATAGGGGTGGGTGGGGATTTGCTGGGGATTTGATAGGATTTGTGGGTTTCTGATTTGACCCTGGATTGTTTTTTCCTCTCGTTTTCCTTCCTCAAACTTATCTACTCCTCTCCCTGATTTTTTCCCTATAATATGTTCCTCTTATTATTTGGTCTAATTTCTTATATTCGTATGCTTATGGTTTTCGCTGCTTGCCTATCCTGTTTTGTTAGATCTTGCTTATTCTGCGTTTTGGTTCTTTGCTCTGCTATATCTATCAGCGCAAGGTGTGGAAGTGTGATATTTATTCTCGCCTATGTGCGTTTGTTATTACTCCTTTCATTCTCTTCATATATACTAATCTGTTTCCCATTCTCTGCTTCTTTTTGCATGTGCATATTTGTCATGTTGGTGGCCGGGTTGACTCTGTTGTTTCAGGAAAATCTAATATAGGTGTATAAATTGTGCTTCTGTTTTTTTTCTTCCTTTGTTTCCCATACTGCATGCTAACTATCTTTTTTTTTTTTTTTTTTTTTTTTACATGTCAAATGTTGGTATCAAAATGGCAGGCGGAACGTCGGTTTATTAGCTTACAAGGTAATATGTAACTAGGTGTTCCCTTATTTTTTATTTCCTGCTGGATTGCATTGTGTATTGATTGCATGCTTTTGATGTTTAGTGACTGATTTGGGTACTGTTATGGCGCCAGTAGTATCTAAAGGTTATATTATAAATTTGAAATGTTAAAATTTACAAATTTTTAAGCAGTGCTACAAATTTTTTTTGCACATAGCAAAATTCACTGGACAGAAAAAATTAGAAAATTAAGTCAACGAAAATAATGCAAAGAAAACATAAATTACGAAAAAAAAAAGAACTGGATAATCAGTGTAAGCAAATGGTTCTAGATGGTTATTCCTTTTTAGAAGCAATATTTCTTTAGACAAATAGAAAACTTTAAAAATACTTTATGTTTATACTAACTCAATAAAACATAAATTACGAAAAAAAAAAGAACTGGATAATCAGTGTATTCATATGGTTCTAGATGGTTATTCCTTTTTAGAAGCAATATTTCTTTAGACAAATAGAAAACTTTAAAAATACTTTATGTTTATACTAACTCAATACAGAAATTCTTATTGAACTTTAGATAGAATAAGTAAATGACCATACTACTTTGTCAAACCATATGAAATATGCAAACAGAAATAGCACAAAAAACATATAAAGTAAATCTGTATAAAAACACTATAATCGAGTGGTACTGTATGATGCAACAAATATTAACAATAAATCAAAGATCATAAAATAAAAAAATTACAAAAAAAGAGCTTTTAAAAAAACAGTAATGATAGCGATGCAGTTAAACTTAATGAGAAATGGTGACATGACAAAAATCAAAACTACCGACAAAATTTGCAATTACTTAACCGCTCTTGAATAGGAATAAAAACTACACACAAAATATCAAAGTATCTAAGTAGTATAATCATTATCCCGAAAAGGAAAAAGATCTTTTAGGTAATACAAAAGTCAACTATTAGATTTTTTTTTTCCCTTTCACATCTGTGCTAGAGAAGTTTTCGTTAACTTTTCGTTGTAATTTGCAGCTGTATTGAAGACGTTGAATCGGAAAATAACGAACTATAGTCTTTAGTATTGCTTATATGTTTGGCTACTTTAGAAACTCTAAATACTTTTTTGGATTTAAGAATTGTATCTTCATCTTTGGTTATTATCAAATATTTTGTCTTTTCTTTGGCAAATAGTTCTGTTTTTTTGCTCTATACTGATGCAAATTTCTTATTTCCTCGATGTTTATTTTCTTCTGAAGCTTTTGTATATTTGTAGGCTTTCACAGTATTCTATTTATTTCCATACACCAACTTTTCTTCACATGTTTAATTCAAAACTCTTGATAGTAATCAAATATTTTGTTCTTATATTTTTTTAATGTAAAACACATATATATAAGTTTTAAAAACGTAATATAACTCATTGTTTAAAATACTATAACATATAATAAAAATATTTAAAGTCTTAAAACAAAAATATTTCATAATATAAAAGACACGCAATAAGAAATTAGGATTAAAATTTTTATGATGAGTAAATAAAAAATATATATTAATTAAGAAAATATATTTTATAACTAAAAAATATATGTGCGGGTACCTTGTGGTACGCCACGTTACACTTTGACATCTTAAAAATAAAAAATATTCACTTCAGCCTCCCCGTCAATGTTCCGTTAAAATTCCGTTTATACTTATTTTTACACTCAAAATATTCTTGAAACCCTCATCCATATCCACACACATGCTCTCAGCCGCCGCCTCGCCCTGCCAACCCCCCCCTCTCTCATGCTAGACATATGTCCTCACCATTTTCCCCTGTCGGGATAAGCAAAATTGGGAAGGAGAAGATGAAGAATATGAGGGTAATTTAGTTTTTTATTTTTTAAGAGGGCAAAATATAAATTTTTTTAATGACAAAAAAAATAAAAAAAATAAATATTGATCGGAAGATTTTATATAATTTAGTTTTTTTTTCCCAATTTTAAGTTGAACCCGGACACTTTAACTTAGGAGGAAATAAAAGGGGAAGTTGGGATTGAAGTGCAATTGCGATGCAGGTGGGGTTACCAAAGAAAGAGATAAATTTTATCATATATGTTGCTAATGGTCATAGATGTTTGATTGGTTTGGGTGATGATTGGAACTTTCTGTGTCGTAAATCTATTTCGAAACAAATAGAAAAATCATATTCTATTGTTGAAAGTATGGATTTAAGTAGGATTTTCTTCACTCTTTTTACCTTTTGTTAATATTCTCTATCGATGCCAATGTATGGTATCCCGATTGAGAATGAAGAAGGTGCGATTAGAGTTTACGGTGAGATTGAGTTAGTGAGAGGAGATACTGTGATAGAGGCTGTGAGGTGTTGGAGTGCGCCGTGTTCTAATATTGATCAAAGCGAAGAAGATGCTACATGACGGTGTGTCGGAAAGCTACGTGATAAGTTTAGCTTTGATGTTAGGGACTTTAATTTGGAGGATAAAAAATGTTTCGAAGATTTGTATGAACGACTTTCCATAGACCATGGCGTGGTTGAGAAAAAATATAAGAGGTTAAAAAATGACTATAGTCTTCTTTGGAGGTACTACAACGATCTCTTAGCTGAGAAGGAACGTTATGTTATTGAGCGGGGTGGTCTAAAAAAATTGATTGTTGAGTGTGGTGATATGCTTGAGTGCCCAAATGCAGTTGCGCTGGATCAGAATAGTAACGCCGATAATTCTGAAGAGGATCCCGTGGCGCTACCTGGTTATGGAGCTTTACGCTCTTGAGTGCGTTCTTTGTTTTTTGGGGAGCTCTAGCTGTGTGATTTATCTTTTTTGGAGGTTTTTCTACTTATACTTATTCTAGGTCTCTTAGTATAGGGATATCTAGAAATAGAAATATATGTTTTGGGTTCCTTTTTTTTTTTTTTTTTTTGCTAGATATGTCTGACTTAGTTATATATAAGCTATAGGTAGTAGCTTTTGTTTTATAACTTTGTGCAAAAATAAGGTGAAATAGTGTAAGAGAAACTGGGGTTATGTTGTTGTTATGCTGTATAGGGTATTCATAAAGTCCAAATATGTTGCTTTTATAGAAAAAATAAGGTTTTGCTATAAGATTCTATGTTTTCGAAATCAATTCCGCAACATATTAGTAAAAAAAATTGAAAGTAAATTATATTCTGTGCATAACAATATTTCTGTGGTCTAAACATTATCTTTTGGTTTTCAATTCATAAGTTTATAAATACAGTTGTTTGCATTTGTCGAATAATAATTTCGTTCGTAAGGCATGGCGGTTTGGATAGTCTTATGGCATCTGCCGCAGCCTATGCTTAAAAATAAGTATATCATTTTGTGTTTGCTCTTGCGGTGTAAAATCCTATTGCATCTGCATACATGTATAGTTTTAAGCTGTCCTGCGCTGGTTTTTATATTATTTATTTATTATTTTATTTTAAATATTAGTTATTATTTTATTAATATTTTCGTGATTATATTGACAATTAATTTAATTGTTGAGGCATGGCGGTTTGGATGGTCTTATGGCAACCGCCGCAGCCTGCGCATAAAAAATTTTCTGCTGATTGTTTTAATTTCTTTTTGTGTTATCGGTTTTATTTATCATGTAATATTTTATTATATTGGTTATATTTGGTTTTGTTGAGGCAATGATGATGGCTCTTTCTCTATAGCAATTGTTTGCAATAGCTGAATAAAATTGGGCCTTTGTTATGGAATTCTATAAAGATAAGAAAGATTTTTCTTATTGTTTACGCTACATTTGCAAAACCTTATTTTATAGTCTGTTAGAAATTATTTTGTTAGAATTTATGAAACAGTTTTATTTCTAAAACTTTATATTTCCAAGGTTACATATTTCCAACAGCCTACTAAATGAGCTTGAAATTTGAAATTTTGAATACAATCTATCCAATTTTTTATTACTTACACTAGGAGCAGTTGGTAATAGCATAACTTTATAAATTTTTGCTCTACTATGGCATAGCAAGTAAATTGGTTTGATGCTAATCTCTGCAGCCTACAGAAACTTCTAAATGTTTGGTCCTGTTTTGTAATAGGTTGATGTCAGATTACAGCAAATGAGCAAATGCAATGAGCCAAACTGAGCCAATATTTTTGTGATTGTATTCTTACTGTTTTTCCTATTTTTGGGTTTGCGATTTTTTTACCTGCTCTTTTCTGTGATGTTTGTCTTTTGACAAAGAGTTATCCGAAACACGACTTAGGTAATAATATTTTATAAACAGAACCCTAATGATAGAGGGTGAAATGAACAAATTTAATTTTACAAGAGAACAAAGTATAAGTTTTTAAATGATACGGGAAAAAATGGAAAAGTGAATATTGATGAGAACTTTTTTTAAATGTAGTCTAAAATTTATATTTTTAAATATGAATGTGCGAGATTTACATTTGTATGTGAATAATATATTGAATTTTTTTAACCGGTAAGGTCGGTATTTATACTGGGGAATATTTGGTTGGTTTTGTTTGTAACCAATTGGTTGCTACCAAATTTTTATTAGAGTACATGGACAAATCTGAAACAGACAACAACTGTCTTCTATACTAATTTGTTAAAGAAAAAAACATACTTCTTTCCGAGTTTACATGACTTCATTCTAAAACTAAACTATTGGTATAAATTTTAGATAACCGGATACTTTTAGCTTTGTCCCAAGTTGTTTTCTTAAATTAAACTTTCACCTACAACCTGTTGATTTGTTATGAATGCTGGACTTTGCTCAGTTTGTAGTGTTGTCCCTACTATTTTGTCCTTTGTAGTATCACTGCATGCATGTATGGTTTTGAGTAATGTTGCGCTGATTTTTATATTTCTTTATTTGTTTATTTCTTAAAAGTATTAGTTATTATAATATTATATTGTTTCTTCTTGGAACCCGTTGCGTAGCACGGGTTCCTTAACTAGTATACATTATAGCGTATCTCACGCATAGTTAGTTAATTCGGATTCCACAAAAATTCGGTACGGATATAATTCGGATAAAATTTGTCTTCTAATTTTTAAATTCGTTGAAAAAAAGGGCTAAAAAACGGATTCGTCAATTATTCGGATACGTGATTTATACGGATATTATACGTTCACCAATTAAAAATTCAGGATTAAAAATTCGGCTATTAAATTAAGTTTTTTTCTCTCAAGATTTATACTTCCATTAAGACTTGGGATTTGGGGAATTGGGATTTTATTTATCTCTTGCTTGTCTATTACAGAAGTGAGTTCATTACATATACTGCTTCCATCTAGAGGACCAAAATGTAAGAGTTATAATGGCAGGGGTATGGTAGTAATTGTATTAGTACTAATTGCATCAACTCCTGTGGCTTCAATACGCCTCCCTCCAAGAAAGCGGAGTCGGGTCCGACAATGCAGCTGTGAGAGAGCGCGGACCCGTCGCCCGAAAGCCGAATCAAGGTGCGGAGTCGGGCTTGGTGACGCTACAGTGAGGGAGTGCGAGCCCACTACCCGTTAGCCTATCTCTCCCATAGATCACACCGCCGCCTTGCTTCCTCCTACCATGGATCCTCCATTGTCTCACTCTACTCCTTTTACCTTCTATCTACTGCTCCTCTGCTCGCCGTCATGGTCGCACCATGACAGAAGAGGGGGAGGGGAAGAACCGCGATCGCCGCAGGAGTGAGAAGTTAGGGCAAACCCTTCTTTTGGGCGACATGGCGAGGCGAAGCGCGAAGCTTCTCTGAAAAGGTTTTTTTTTTTAATATTTTCGGCCACCCGCAAGGCCCGCGACTCCGCGTCGCAGCAACCGCCCCGATCTTTTGGGGCGAACTATTCGCGAACCACGTTCAATTCGCGAATAATTACTTTTACCTGAAAAATCACATTTTTTTCCGAATTTTTGAGAAATAATCGAAAAACGAACGATCCTTTAATTCGGATTTTCAAAAATTCGTGAATAATTCGCGAATAATTCGTGAATTAACTATAATCTTACGTGACGTGTGCAAAAGTTTAATTAAGATTCTCATCCAATTGCATTTTTAATCCTACTCTTTGTTATCTCTAATTTTCTGCACGCGTATATGCTACGCAATTAATGCCATGCACGCAGTGTCACATGTTGCAGAGTGCGACATACTGCATCCTGCTCCCACGGGCAGAAAATGCACGGATAGACGCGCGACATGCTTTGACTAGTCTGCTGCTTGACGTCCATGATCTGGCTGAAGGTTACATTTGACTGCATCTTAGGTGCGTGCGAATCGGAGATTAATTGGTGTTCTTCTTGACGCGATCGAGTACTGGCCCCGAAGCATTAATCGAATGCTTCTGCCTCTTCAGTATCTTTGCCAGAATGAGAGGGCTTCCACGATGAGAATCTGCACACGCGTGGTGACGGAGAGCAGTGTGCATGGGGAGTACAACCCAAAGCTTAAGAAGAACAGAAAACAGATGCGATGGCAATTAAGCACTCAATTTACTAATTAATGGTCGCTCGCAACTAAAACACCATTGTCGTTTTACAGGACCAGCCAGTCTGCTACAGACCTTACCTCAAGAACAACTTTTATAACTTAAAACTCTCTTTATCGCTCTTCAGATCGATTTGCCTAAAGTTCAAACTCTTTAAGAGCAAGACAACCCAGCATCCCATCAAAATGCCTAGTTTAGTGATCTGCTTTTTGTCCACATGGTAGATTTTTCTCTGTTTTTTTTTTTTTTACCAAAGAACATGCATGCATGCTAGTTTGAACTAACATGGCATAGCCACAATTGTTGTTCTTTTCATAAATACATGCTTAATCTGAAAGCCGTACTTGAATTTAACAATTTAGTAATTCATCACTCCCAATTTTAAGAACGCACAGCCAATAAATCCAGTGGGACAAGATTGGATTGTCGGAAGCCACTTCCATCGCACAAGTTGAGGACCTTATTATGTTTGAACAATAACTCTATTGGGCGCAGAGGGCGAAAGACAACTAGATTTGCAAAGAAGACAGAAACATCAGTTATTTTCACATGAAGCCAACTATATAAGCGCAACAGGCAAAACACTATCGCGTACTTATCTAAAGAATGGATTTGACGAGACTCCTTCTCATAGAGTTGAACTTTCAACACCTGATTAACCATCATTTTGAGGCTTCCTACACAACTCCACATATCTGCGATAGAAGGGACAGCAGCTGACATTTTATCGAATATCAAATACCTTAGATCTCGCATGTTGAAGCAAATACCATGACTGCGCCCCCGCCTACCATGACCGAGCTCCGAGAAGCCCTCTTCAGCATGAAACCGGATAAATCTCCTAGACCGGATGGCTTTTCAGTTCGCTTCTTTCAAGCAAACTCGGAGCTTCTGAAATCTGGTTTGTTTTTTCTTGTAGAAAGAAAAATTCTTCTTAACTCAAGAGGCTCCACCGTCCATCAATCAGACCAACATCCTGTTAACTCCCATTAAGGACCGACCAGGCAATATCGGGGATTACTGCCCAATAAACTTATGTAGTGTGACTTATAAATGTCTGGCAAAAATCCTAGCAAGTGGAATTAAGGGTGCCATTGTGTCCCTGATTGGTAAAGAATAGAGTGCCTTCGTAACAAGCTGGAATATTTTTGACAATTATCTTATTGTTGTAGAGGTCCTCCATTCCTTCAAAACCTCAAGGCGACAATCGGGAGCATTTGCGGCCAAGATAGATCTCGCAAAGGCATATGATCGTTTGAACAGTGACTTTATTGAAATTATGTTACAAATGTACAACCTTCCGGATAAGCTTCGAAGAATAATTAATAGGTGCATTAGGACAGTTCGTTTTTTTTCTGCTAACAAATAATGAAAATGGCAAAAGTTTTCAACCAAGCAGAGGAATAAGGCAGGTATCCTCTTTCACCGCATCCTTCTAATGCGCTTTCGTTGTTCTTCAAAGATGCTACCCAATGTGGCTCAATCAAAATGCCATCAATTTTGAAAGAACGGGGCCAGTTATATCACACGTCATGTATGATGATGATCTCTTTATCTTCGAAAAAGCTACCAAAAATGAAGTGATTTTACCCCTTATTCTTTCTAATTCATAGTAAAATTCAGAGACGAAATCTTTTTTATCTTGCAACAGCTAAAGCCTATTTTTTGTTAAATATAAAACTGCAGCACCCTTTGACCCAAATATCTCTTGCAATTGGCAAAAATCAACAAAGATTAACACTAAAATCATAAGATTGTGACATACCTCAACTTCACATTTAGTTCTGAACACAATCTATTAGTGGCAAGGCATCAATGGCAAAGCAGTAACCAGGAGAAGAACAAAAATATAAATGACATCTTGAGATTGTAGATTTCACAAACCATGTCCCTTGAAATTAAACTGAATCATCATCAAAGACAAAGAAGCAACTCCAACCATAAGAAAAAAACCTTCACATATGGATTGGAATAGAAGCACAGAGAATAAAAATGCAGAGTTTCCAGGGTCCACATTTAATTAACTGTTTGTTTAGCATGACTTTTTTCTCTATTGCAAGAAGCAAAAAAAAAACATTTGAAAGAGGAAAAGCCCTCACCTTTTTTCTGTGGCAGCAAACTGAAATAAAATTTCATAGATTTGTCTGTCTCCAAACAACTAACTAGGATTTATTTCTCACAACTATAAAGGCCAACAAGTAAACTCAGCATATTATTATATTTCAACTGCCTTTCAGACAAGTACCAATCAGAAATTAGCAGAAGCCAATACTACTGAGAATACGAGGGCAAACATATTTACCTAAGCCATATGTTTTACGCTACAAAGTTTTGTATCTCACATCAAACCCTAGATAAATTTGATTCTTCACAAGAGCACCAACAACCTCCCATATTAAGGAAAAGTAGCATGTTTTATTCGTTAAAGCAAGGACAAGAATATAAATGTAATATCTGAGATTTTTAATAAAAAGGAAAATTCAAATTTTGAATCTTTAAAGTTTTACAATATTATATATATATATATATATATATAATATATATATATATATATATTATATATATATATTATATATATAATATATGGATTTATGGTGGAATGCGAAGAGGATGGGTTTCGTAGCAAATTGGCGACCAAATCGGACAAAACAAAATTGGAGATTCGATGCCCCAGTCGTGCTGAACGCGCTGGCATGATCCGATCGGAAATCTGACGGACGGATCTCCAGGAATCGCATAATGTTCGCTGAGGGGTCGAAATTGGCAAAACGGAAAATCTGCGAAAAGCCCAATATTTTATGTACCGTTTTGCGCGATTTTGAACGTTGAGGTGCATATGCGTGAAATACACGCGCTGTGAGGAACTCGGTGTTTAAATCTAAATTTTCGAGAACTTACGTGCAATTGTAGCAGCTGGTATATAAGTACATCTGGGGTTTTCCATGCTAACCCTAACCCTAGGCTGCCTCTACTCCCTCAGCTGTGCCCCCAGCAACCTCCACCACCTCCCTGCCCCTCGCAGCGCGCACCCCGGCCGGCGGCGAGCTTCTCCGGCCACCGGAGAAGGCCTACATTGTCTCCCTCCACCATCCATTCCACTTCCTCGGCCGTCGATCTCAGGAAGTCACCCACACCCCTTGGAAACTCCATCCCGTGGCCGAGACCCCCATTGGCGCCGTCCCCGCCGGCCCCCGCCGCTTGCGTGCTCCGCCGGAGCCGCCTGGGCCACCCGCGACAGCTCGGGACGAGCTTGAGCCAACTTGCGGCCGCGAGCTGCTGCCGCTTTGGGGTTGACCGCACCGCCCTTCTGGGCCTCTGGCGACCCCTCGCCACCGGCGCCGCCATCCCTGCGGGCCCCGGCCACCGATTTGGCTCCCTGCGGTCGCCTAAACCCAGATCGGGCCGAACCGGGGTCATCTTGACCCCCGCGCTCCGCCGCCGCCCACGGACGGCCGCACCACGCTCCCTCGGCCTTCGGCGATCGACCGCCATCGCCTCGGCGCTCCCCCGGCCGCCGCCTGTCGAGCAAACCTGCACAGGCTCGTCCCGCTCCACCGCGCCTCTGGCCGCCTCCGGCCGCCGGCCAGCGCATGCCCGGGCCCCCCTTTGACCGGCCATAACCCTCACCTACCAGCGCGTCTGCCGTCCGGCCGCCGCCGGCCATCACGTGCTCCACCTTGCCCGGTAAGATGAGTTTTTTAGTTTCTGCGCACTATTTCGGGTTCCGATCGCTTTTTCGGCGATCCGAGGGCACCCCGACACTCTTAGAAGCGAGAACGATGATCCCTTATCCGTGCCAAACATCGTGCTCACCTCCTTTGGGGTCAACGAAGCCCTGGTTTGCGTACTATTTCACTGAACTTCATGTTGCTCCCGCGCTCGCCATAGTAGCCAGCCGTGCTCCGAAGCATGAGCACGGCCTCCAGCACATCAAGACCTATCAGCGGGTGCCTCGGCCATGCTCCAAAGTCCTCGGTTTGCGATGTCGGGCCGTAAAACCCCGAAAATCACATAAAATAATGTGATTTTATGTAGTCACAGGTGCTTATATGCAATTTTATGTTTCGTGGTTGCTTTTGGCAGCGTGTGTGGGCATCGGGTGACCTCTGGACTGGTTGTCCAAGGCACCAGGCCTTTTCGAAAATTGGATGTCGATTTTCGGTGCGTTTTTCGGCGAAAATCCGTCGACGGAACGCGGTTTCAGTTCGGAATCCTTCCGACGGTGCCTCACGAAAAATTATATGGTCGCCGAGCCTTGTTGGCTTGTCACCCGTGTTGTTTCGAGGGTACGAAAACGACGGGTGAGCGACGGTGGGTTACGGTGTCGAAATTGACACTTTCGGGAACCCGGATCGGAATGATTATCCGACGATAATCGTTGCGATGTGAAGATATGCATTTTCTGCAAAGTCACACAAATTACTATGTTTAGTGGCAACGGGTGACTCATGGCATGAGTCGGTGGGTTCCGGGATAGTTCGTGAGTCTCGGCTGAGTCCCAGTGCGATTTTCGGGACTTCCAGTGAGTTACGGCAATCGATTTTGGAAAACCGATTCTCGTGGGGTTTGCTGGTGAGGATTGGTTCGTATTCGTGGGTTGGATTCTAACCCAGTGGACCGTTCGTAGGTCCGACTGATATTCTTCCGCAGTTGGGAGACCGGTGCTACGTACGTACAGGTGGGTATTTCAACCCGAAGTCGGTACGGTAGTGCTCGCTCGGTGACATCCTTTCCACCTTTCTCCTACTATCATGTTGCATTTTATTTGTCGAGCCTTGCACCTTTATTACCTCTTTATCGCTCTACTTGGTTGGTTTACATATCTAGCATCATGAGTAGATAGTGCGGCCTTCGGTTTGGTTATCACGAAAAAGATGTTGCTGCTCTCCGAATTGTTTGTAGAGCCTTGTTGGCTGGTCTTGTCTTGCGTTTTTGTACTGTTGTGGCAGCGAGTGAGCCGTGGGTGGTCCGAATATCGAAATAGATATCGTCGAACCCATTTTGAGTCACTTTTGGAGCTACGGCTCCCGTTTTCAGTGTGTTTCTTTTGCGGCTGTCCCAACACCTAAAATAAGGTGTTTGGGGATAGCGGATACGAGTTAAAGATGTTTTGTTGTGACTCAGAATGCTTCTTGACCAAAGTGGCATCCCGATGGGTTTTTACAAAAATCGGTGGGTTCGGGAGAACGGTAGGAATGTCTGATGTTTCGTTTGTGTCATGGTGCACTATAGGTGACTTTATGTCACCAATTGGTGATGTCACAATGTTGTGAGCATCATTAGGAAATTTATACAATACGTATATGGTCCAACATCAAAGTGGTTTTGGATCATCGATACGGTATCTATAGATTCCTTCGTGGTACTATTCGGCAATCATCATCCACTTGTCGAGCACTTGGTGTGCAGTTGTTCCATCACGAAAGTGGTGCATCTGGGATCAACGAAATTATTGTTGGAGTACTTCTTGTGGATCGATTCATCATTGAGTTAGTTCGATAAGCCGGTTTATGGAACTAATGTCCCGGTCACTTTGTGATACACGCGTGTCACGCCCCAAGCCCCCGCCTATTTGGCCGGATTCGGGTCGTCAACAGACCGCCAAACGGACAGGGTTCCCCTGTACCGCGGATAGAGTCTCCCATGTACGTTCTAGGCGTCGCAATCAATACAATACAAGAGGTTTCAACCAGGAATAATATTCGACATACAGATTGCATAAGGAAGTATCAAAAACATAACACATCCTATGTTATTACAAGCATTCACATGAGATTCTTTTTTACATTACATTCAACTCCCAAATGCAATCAAGGTTATTACAATTTTTACTTATTCACAAGTTTGATGCATCTTGTTGTTTTCATTTCCCCTCTACCCCTGGCTATGCTGACTCGGGGTGCCGGTATCTCTTGTCTCTGGGTAGGACGCTATCTATAGAGCTACGCCCTTGTCTCGCGCCGCCGCGCCGCTCACGTGCGAATCTGTAACACCCCAAAACAACGTGGGGTGAGAACCAACTCCATAGTTCCCAGTGGGTACGGCCACTCAAGGAAAAAGCTTGACTGATAGGTCCAAGAGGCACTGCAACATGTTAGTCCAACAATATCCAACAGATATATATATATTCAAATTGAAATACATGTCATGTCTTACAATATGCAATATGAAATCATGCAACTATGCAACAATGCAACCAAAGAAGTAAATCTATCGATTTTACTTCTATCACGCTAACTAGCTCCATGTCCAACTAGCTTCTAAGGTTCCACTTACCTTAGTTCCACAACTCAACCTCAACTAGTGTCTAAGGTCTCTACTGCCTTAGATCATATCATATATCACTAGCCTTTAAGGTTCTACTATCCACCCGACTCGGCCTCGAGTCAATCATCGCGGACTACCGTGCACTAACTGCATCTCTACTACAGCCTGGCTGCCGTCGCAGCCTACCACACCTCTTGACTTAACCATCTGGCGGCGAACTCATCGCATCGAACCCAACAACGACTCAAGTCATGACTTAGCCATCCGGAGGCGAACTCATCGCATCACACCCAACAATGGCTCAAGTCGTGACTTGGTCATCTAGCAGCGACCACATCGCTTTTACCCAGCAATGGTTCAAGTCAATCTAGGCGGCATCATCCAATAAGCTAAATGGGCAAGGAGAACCAATATACCCATTTCAAGCTCAAGCTCATGGCATACCGGGCGAGGAGAACCAACATACCCGTTGAATCACTGCCGGACAAGGAGAACTAACATACCCGCAGTTAGGATTCTATTTACGCCAATTCACTTACCGGGCGAGGAGAACCAACATATCCGTTGAATCACTGTCGGGCGAGGAGAACCAACATACCCACAGTCTTGATTCACTTGCACTCAGTCGCAAATCTCATTCGCTGCACTAGCAGCCTTCATTTCCTAGGGATTCCGGAATCCATTTCACATAGTTCAAGGGTTGGTCTCAAACCCTATAGTGTCGACCTTTCTAGGTCTATTGTTCTTTACTACCTAGGTCCCTTTGACACTAGGTTCTACATCACTATGTTCATAACCTAGGTTTACTTTAACTCTAGGTTTAATCCACAACCTTTGTTCTTTAGCACTAAGTTCGACGTCAACCTATGTTTAACAACACTAGATTCATATGTCATTCTTATCCATCCTAGGTCCACGACACTAGGTTCAATACAACCTATGTTTACTAACACTAGGTTCAATGTCATCCATGTCTGACCTATGTTTATTAACAATAGGTTCGATGCCACTCGATCTAATATATAGATGTCCACATGCACATTTCAATTAACATAATCCTCTATATGTTAACTTGCATCCATCTAGCATTAGCATTATGTCATTATGCATTTCCTATCGTTAACCACATGCATCCATCTAGCATTGCTATAACATGCTCATCATGTGTTTATCTAGCAGTTTCCTCAATGTATCAACATGCATATCTCATTGGTAGGCATTAAACATCAAGCATAATAAGATTCATGCATCTATATTATCTTATGCAACCTACCACTACACATGCATGCATCAATAGTAAATATTACTCTTAGACATAGAGACGATCTAGTCGCTTCGGTGAGCACAACCCAGCTCGATTCGCTCTCCGATTGTTTGTCGACACTTGCAATCGGCCGCCCGCGGCACTCGGTATCCGGTTTAGCCCGATTCTGTAATCGCTTACCAACCGTGCATCGCTTTGTAGCCACAGTTAAAAAGGGTCTTCGTTTACTTGCCGCGGTGCCCGGGTTCCGTTTTCACGATTTATGGACGCCGCCTAGGCCCTACAGGTGGAAATGAAGCTAAATCCTCCGTTTCTTCAATATCTTCGCGTAGGCTCGACGAATCGCCAAACCGACTTTACCAACGCGTCAGAATACCTAGCAATTAGGTTTATGGATGGTCAATTGAGATCAAACCTTCCTATTTCCAAAAACCCCTTTTATGAACCCTAGATGCAACTATTGCAAGAATCCACTATCAAGCCTCTAGATTCATGCATTATCCAACCATTTAGCATCCTATGATTCATCTAAATCCATTATAGGGTATAAAAACTCAATCCCAAAGATCTACCATTAGAGATCTAGAAGCTCACCTCAAAAGCTTTTCTCTCTTGAGCAAGAAGGAAGAAGAAGATGATGGTGTTCTTCACCTAAGCTCCAATCTCCACTTCTCTTCCTCTTGATCTACCTTGAAGAGAGAGGGCAAGAAAGTTCTAGAGAGAGAGAATGAGAGTGTTGGGGTTTAGAGTGGAGAGAAATGAGAGGAGACAAGTCCCTCCCTCTCATATAGCCTTAACCAATGCAAAAATTACAAAAAGACCCCTCAATAATGCGAATAATGCACAGCCCGCGCAGGGCAATTTCGGGCTACGGGGACCAGTCCTTAGATGAGGGACCGGTCCCAGAGGGACCTGTCCCTGGCCGAGGGATCTGTCCCCGTAGGTCTGAATTTCCAGACTTAGCCAAATTTCAGCCTTTTTCGTTTTCGCTCCGTTTTCGCTCGTTTTCGCTCGTTTGACCTCCGATTCTTTTCAAATTGAACCGAGACTCTCCAAACATATTTTCGAGCATGTTTTCATCATCTTTTCATCCACACTAATGCCAGATTTAGTCCATGGTCCAACATAGCCTTTCGGGTTCCGTTTTCGCGCCTACGCGCTCCGAAAACGCCCGAATGCTTCCAAACTTTACCGGAACCATTCCAATGACTCTCCAAACAAATGTACACCGTAACTTCATAATTTTAGAAGTCCGGTACCTTACAACGTGAGTATAAGTGGAATGCGTCGGGTTAGTATGGATAACATGCAGGATGTTGATGTATATTTTCTATATACAGGTGACTTCTAGAACTATCATTTTGAGTCAAGGACTTGGGTACTTGGTGAGGTAGGTGCTCCATTCCGAAGTTGGTAAAGTTGTATCTTACTCAGTTTTCTTTCCGCTTGATCTATCTATTAATTGAGTAGGACAATTTCTGTTGACTTCATACTGGCTCATACTTTTACTCTACATGCCTATTGATTGTCATGTTGATTATTGTATAGATTGGTTGACTCTTAATTGAACTCTATCGTATCTCGTGTGCGACATGTGGAGTAGGTGATGATCTAATAGAATATCCACCTATGTGCAATTGGATCTTATAGATCGGCGTGTAATGCTTTTTGAGATGTGATCATGTTGATCAGTTGATTTATCTTCAGTGAGACTTGACCTTATTGTTGGAGAGTTACTCCATGAGATTGACCTAGTCGGTCGGTATTCACTTTCGCAGATTTTGACCTAAGGGTCGGATGACATATTTCATCGTGATTGGATCTTTAGCACGCTCACATTTGTCACTTGCATTATCTTTATCTGTTCTACATACTCTTTTAGTGTAGCACTAGTGTAATGACCCATGCTTCGCGACGGGAGGTCGAAACATTGAGAGCTAATAATATGACTGTAATTATATTTATTTATTACGAAACATACAGATATATATAACATTCACATTATGTAAGATAACTAAATATATACTATAGATTATCTAATATGATGTAATGTCTTTGATAAAGCAAATATAATTGATAAAACAGTTCTTAGATCATTATGGCTTATCGGTTCAATTTGATTTCTTGCGGGTGTTAACTTTGCTTGGTCCTTCTCCAGTCTTCGAACTGCGTAAGTATGAACAATATATATATATATATATATATATATATATATATATATATATATATATGGTGGAATAAGAAATACAAATAATATTTTAAAAATATTAATACTTACAAACGTGATTTTTTCGATACAGCAGATGTTTCAATAGGCAAATCATTATTATTGCTTGACAAAATACTGCAAGTCAATAATTTTACTTTTTTAGAACAGACAGAACATTAATTATTAGATTTTTTTTTCCCACAGACAGAACATTAATTTATAATAAGTTCTTAACTTGTTTATTAATCATACCTTGATTGGCTTTCGGTAGGTCTATATTCGCCAATAGTATTTTTCACTCGAGCACTATTTTTAACAGGTATAATAAGTTGATTTTCAGAAGCGGCCGCACTGTTAAATTCCTTTGCAATATGATTACTCTAAATCTCCTGTTTTAATTCCAATTACACTATGAATTATTTGTAAATTGTCTTTTACTTTGCTAACTCCAATAAAAATAGTATTTCACGCACAACATAAACTTTTCTCTTACAAAATTTTTCATACTACACAGCATATTCCTTGCCCTCTTGCTTTTTTTCTTAACATTCTCTATATATAGCAATATTGTTTAACATCATTCACAGGGTTCATGAAATAAAAAATTGCATAGTATATAGAATATTTTTTGTACTTTTGCTATCTTTCTTATTATTACAATGCATGCATCGTCCCCCCCAACTCTTTCTACTCATAGCCCATGTGAGTCTATGCATGCCACTTGAACATAGCCCATGTGGGTCCATGTGAGGGAGAGAGATCATGTAAGGGAGAGAGAGAAAATCCACCATGTGGCTCGACGAGGAACGACCTTTTGTTTCAACTTTAGTATAGAGTTTAATGCTAGTCGACCCGATTAGTTTGGATCTTGATGTTCTCATTGGCATTCAGTGTGGTTATCTCTTAGTTCTTATGGTCGCCTATGGGCAGTGATTTGACTGTTGAGTCTAAGTTATTGGAGCCTTGAGCATATATTTGTGACTATAGCTTGTACGGCACTGAAGGAGTCTTAAACAGGGTTACTAACCCAGGGTACTTCAGTTGCCAGCCCAGTGGGAGGTGATGTTTCATAGGAGTTTTAAACAGGGTTACTAACCCAGGGTACTTCAGTTGCCAGCCCAGTGGGAGGTGATGTTTCATAGGAGTTTTAAACAGGGTTACTAACCCAGGGTACTTCAGTTGCCAGCCCAGTGGGAGGTGATGTTTCATAGACAAGGTTCGCCGCCTTGAGTTCTCACCCCCAGATTTGATATACACCGCACTTAGACAGAGTTAGCGACTTTGGGTGCGGGTTGATGTGCCTCTCCGGAGTGGTACTTGATTTGCGGTCCTTGAGACCTATGGGCGAGCTTAGGCCTAGTCCGCATAGTATCTCGATTTGAGTCATGCATGGTATCTAGTAGTTGTTTAGCCTTCGGTAATGACCCAGCCCATTAGCAACACTAACTTGTTGGGCCCAAACACCGGCCCAAAATACTTAATCCCAGTTATTATTGCTAATGTCTTAAGTCTCTTATATACCCAATCACATCCCCATTCCTATCCGATGTGGGATTATTAGGATGTGACAGATTCCCCCTATTAAGGCCTTGACATCAAGGTCAGTTCAATCACACACACAGCCCAAGACCACCAGGCGATGTGAGACTCGTCTCGCTAACCTTGTCATCCAGGCCCTGGCATAGCTGGTCACCTTGTCATTCAGACTCCGGCATAGTCTATCACCTTGTCTTTCAGACCTTGACTCAAGCCGAGACTCGCCACATATTTCCGGTTGATGAATTGGCTCTGATACCAAATGTAACGGCCCAGCCCATTAGCAACAATAACTCGTTGGGCCCAAACACCGGCCCAAAATGCTTAAGCCGAGTTATTATTACTAGTGTCTAAGTCTCTTATATACCCAATCACATCCCCATTCCTATCCGATGTGGGATTATTGGGGTATGACATTTGGCGGCTCTCAATATATGAGTATACTAACAAACAACTTTTTATAAGTATATTATCATATGCTATATCTTCAGTGTTCTTGGATCTTTTTTATCTATTAAGCAGAAAATGCTTGCACAAGTAGCAACAAATTGTTTGTAGGTTGCAAGTGTTAGTGTTTCTTCTTTTAACTGTTATTTAATTCTGATGTTGCTGACATTCTCTTTGCCTTCTATCAGTTATATTAGCTAGAAAATAATATTTAAATGTATAAAATCTCTTTGAATGTAAATTACATATCCTTCGTTTTGAGAAACCATATGCCATCAGTTGCCATTAGTTGTGATTAAATGCTTAGTTGTTGTGGCTTACTTGTTGTTGCTTTTACTTTCGAATTTTGTGCTTGGTGTTAATGTATCAACATTTTTCTTTTCTATTCTTATAATTGTTTATATTTGCCTTTTCCTTTTTCCTCTTTCTATTGGCTTATTTTGTTTGCGTCACTTATAGCTGCATTTATTTGCACTTTTCTAATGAGTTGTTTATTTTTTACTAGAGGTAAAAATATATGGATAATCTATCAAAATAGGCCGTTAATATATTTTACGGTCGACACCTCAAATCTGGCTTATTTTGATTAGAGTTATTTTCATCTATTAATTTGGATACTATACTAAATTTAATGACAATTTCATTAAGCTCACAATATTTTATACTTTGAGTAAATATACCTAAATTGTTTTTTTTTATCTAATGCTTTAATTTTCAAAATTATATCATGTTATGTGTTTTATTGCTATTATCATGGTGTTATCACCGACTTGGTGTGCTATCAATTGGTTATTGGCTTACTTAGTATCTTGTCGTTGTTGAGATATTGTGTCATATGTTCAATTATATTTGTCTTGATGTTTATTATCACATATTGATTATCTACTATCTTTATTGCCGGCTTGGAAACTTTTTATGATCTATCAGGTTTGCTAATAATTCAACTGTCTATTTGGATGTTTACCTTTTGTCCCATTTTTTTCGTAATATTTGTCTAATCTCTATAACACAATGTGCTTTTTAGAGTTTTTCCTTCTCTATGTCTTTATGCACAAGGTAATAATGATAAAGAAAGTCCATGGGATTTGAAATACTCTTCTATTATTTTATTAAAAATAGTTTATTTTTGGGGCAATTTCTTATATACCCCTATAAAGTTCTCCTCTTTCATATCTACCCCTCAAAAAAAAAAAAACTTTCTTACCCTTCAAAAAACCCAAACACTTCCAAAAAAACCTAAAAAATAGGAGTATATAAGAAAGAAAGAGAAACTTTTTAGGGGTATATTTGAAACCAAGGAGTAAATAGGAAATATCACAAGTTTACAGTGATAAAAAAGGTATTATCTCTTTTATATAATGCTAATAATGGTGATCTTCTATTTTTTCTCTTCTTGCTTAGGACAGCTAGAGATTCAACTTTTATGTAGCACTTTTTTACCCTATTGCCAATATTTTTACACCTTACAGTTAAATAAAATTCTTTTTTTTTTTTTTTAACCTGGCTTTGAATCTCACCTTGCAGTTGTATAAAATTTATTTTTTTTCCTATATTATTTTTGACTGGTTTTTCCTTCTTTCATGTTGAGGTGGATTGTGGTCAAATTGTTAGCTGCACAGTAATTTTTTTAATTAAAAAAATCCTCTTTTTATTGGTTTGTGTGCTCTTCTTTATGCTTCTATTTGCGAACTGATTTTAATGTTTTTGTTGTTTCCTTTTCGTTCTCACCTACTGTCAGTAGTTGGTTTAGTTTGATTTTCAATGGTGTTGTTGTTTTGCTTTACATACTTTCTCCGTGTTGAGTGATTGGTTCTTTGTTGTTGAGTGAAGTATCGGAGGTGGTTTGTATTTTAATTTTGTCTAAGCTGAATCGTTCCTTTTGACACTTGGAACCAAATTATTTCCAGTGGCTTTGTGATGATGACAGATAATATGAGGGCTTTATTCACTTAACGCTCTTTGATTGACACAATTTGATGATAAGATTATTTCATATAATGAATGTAGTAAATCTCTTTTGGCGAATTGAAATCTGATTAGATTTGAATTTGTTGTTTTGTAAATGTATTTGTACAAGACTAAAATTATTTTCTCCTTTTCTTTTCTTTTCTTTTGCTTCCTACATTTAGCAAAAAAGTTAATTTTTCCAATACACTTTCCCTTGAATCTACCTAGGTAGGACCATTATTGTATTGTTCAAGTTTGTAGAGAAAATAATAGAAGAGTTTGCATATTTTGCTGAATTTAAAGTAAGGGATCAGTAATTGGCAAATTTACATGAACTATGCAAATTTACATGAACTATGCAGTGTGTGTTAGCCATTATTAGTTTGCATCTATGGAATGGATAATAAATACAATGCTAGAAGATCTGTCATTGAAAATTGATAACTTTGTAATCTACAGTCTTAAATTTAGAAAATTTATGAAGTTAAATAAGTATTTTCAATAATTAATACCAAAATAGGTAGAGACTTAAATTTAGAAAATTTATAAAGTTAAATAAGTATTTTTCATAATTAATATCAAAATAGGTAGAGCATAGAAAAACATAGTATAGAACAATGATTACGTTGTCATGTTGCATCGACAGACTAAATATAGTATATATATTGTTGGCTCATAGATGTATGAAAATTGGATCTTTATAATTTAACGGTAGTTGAAACTAACTATTGTTAATGTAAAATTTTCTTATACTTTTTTTTAAGCTTTCTTTGCATTTTGTAGTAATTTTATGATAACAACTATGATGTCTATAGGCAAATATAATGATCTTTTCTTTTAAGAAGAATCTAATTTGGGTCTATAAGGAGAATAGGAAAGATAATATCTTTATATCATCATATATATATATATATATATAATTTTGGAAGCATTGTTCCAATTGAACCACAACATGCCACGTGGCGCACTTACATATTGAACCATAATTTTCTCTCTAATTTTTATTTTTTGATCTTTTACAACTTTATTTTCTCTTTAATTTTTATTTTTTGATCTTTTACAACTTGATTTTCTCTTTAATTTTTATTTCATAACTAATGGTTAAGCTCTCTTTTTTTTTAATTTTTTTTTACAAATAATAAATATTTGTATTCATATACTTAATAGCTTTACTTATTTTTTTCAATATTTTTTCCTTATACGTAATAGCTTTACTTATCTTTTTTAAAAAACTACTTTGATATATTTTTTTTTTATACTTAATAGCTTTACTTATTTTTTTAAGTCTATTTTATTTTCACGTAATTCCTTTTTTTAAAAAATAAATATTTGTATTAAAACATGTTGGAGATTTTCCTTCATTCCATATTTTCTTTTAATATTTTATTCTATTAAATAGGTATTCTAGAGTCTTCTATTTTTTTTTCCCACAGCCTGCAAACACCCACAATCTCCCCCAATTTGCAAGTTCTCTAATCAACAGCTATCCACCTCTAATATCGTCGAAGATGGCGCTCCCACCGCCGTCGCCAACGTTGCCGCGACCTCCGCCCTCACTCACCAAATCCGGTAGTTTCTGTGTTGCTTAATCTTAAATTGTGTTGTAGGGTTTATTTAATTTTTTTAGCCTATTCAACTCCCACAATTAAATATTCTAGGGTTTTTTTTTTTTTTTCTCAGAAATATGATGAATTCCTCTTATATTTGCACAACCACATCTCCCGCCACCTGCCGCCCACCTCGGCCATCAACCACGTTTTGATTTTTTTTTTTTTTTCCTTACCTGAATTACGGTTACAATTTTTTCCCCCTTTTTCCTTCAATGTGAGGCCTATTCAACTTTCCACCTAAAACATTATAATTAAATGCCATTATTTTCTCACTGTTATCAACTATATGTATAATAGGTGGAGACAGATTTTTTTTCCACCATTATACACCATTTTCATCAAGAGGCAAGTTTATTTTATAATTCAAAAATAGTTATGCGTAAAAATTTTAGTGATAAGTAATGTATATATGAATTTTCTTTTTCAGGATACACACCAGTAGCTTGGAAGTTCATCATAGTATTGAAATTTTCGGAGAGTATAACTATTTGTCCCTATCCCAAGAAATACTCAATAATTAATTTTGGAAGGTATGTTTAATATATATATATTTAAATTTTTTGTTGATTTGCTGAAAATAATTTATACAACTACGTACATCATCTTATTCATACTATCAAGCAATATTCAGTTTAAATGCTCTAAAAACTTACTTTCCAAATTTAGTCACATTAAATCTTGCCAAAAATAACTTTACAAGATTAGTCATAATGGATTTGCGATATGGTTAATTTTCATCACCATTTCAATATTGCATATTTCTAAAAAAAAACTTTTCTAAATAATAATTATGTCAAATTTTTAATGGGTTTGAACCTTTTACTTCTTCATATTAAAACATTTTCCTTTTAAAAAAATCCTACACTAGAATCACACTTAAATTGATCATTTTTATTGGACTTTATCCTTATACTTCTTTCTTTTAAAAGCTTTTCATAATGTATATGTGTAGGTGTCACGCCCCGGGGCCGATTTTAAAAGCCTTTTTTAAAATAGAGTTGCGGAAAACGTGCCATTTTTTTTTTTTTTTTCAACCTGGCCCACGCGACGTACAGACCCGCCACAAATACAAAGTTCCTCTGTCCACTCGGACAGAGTCTCCTTTGTATTTGCACGGCGTACCAACGATACAACAGGATCACAACCACAATCTACATTTACCAATCAACAACTAAGGCATGATATGCATTTCCATACAGCTAACAATCCTTAGAATGATGCATGCCTCTAAGCACTCCTTAGGCGCTGGATGATGCAATGCACAATACAACAAACATCCTATTTAAAAGTGCTCCCCACACGGAAGCTTTTGTTTTTAAACTCTAATTCATTCATTCATAAAAACCATTCGAAAACCTTTTTAAAACTGTTTCCCACACGGAAACTCTATTTTGAAAACCGACTACCTCGAGGGGTAGAAAACCACGATATGTAAATACAAGAAAAATCCGATATCCATAAAATCAATATCCAAATCCACAAACCTCAGTTTACATGCATAAATAACGAAAGCATCCCCAGATCTACCAAAACCAGATCACCAACACTCAAACAATCATAAAGATCAGCTAACTGAACCATATAAACTATCTAAGCTATATCAACAGGACAGTAAGGGTAGAAACTAAACCGAATAACCTGAGTCGGAAGCTCTAGCGACCACTACGAACGTGTCTCACGTCTCGTCTCAACTCTCACCGCCGGCGATACCTGAAAAATAGTGGGGGAGGTGAGAACATGTAAACATGTCTCCCCTCCCAGTGGGTACCGCAAGCCGATGAAGGCGAGGAGTACTCACCGGATCAGGAAGAGCTAAACAACAGTACGGGTCAGTAGAAATACAGTAGCAATAATAGTGAATGAAAGAGACATATATACGAAAGAAGTACAACTACCGCTACTGTAATGGACAACTGAATGTATACATGTAACAAGACTATGTAATGAAAGAACTGAAGGTATACAAGCAACAACCGCTACTATAGTTATATGCATCAACCGGACGAGAAGTCCAAATATACCCAATCTAGTACCTGCTATATTGGTCCGCAGACCTCAAGCGCTGCCTGTCACTAACCTGCACCGACCTGATTCACCCGCCCCACAGGACGACCCATCCGGATAAGTACACCTCCGATCGGTGGCCAAACCGATCCGGTGTCGTGAATACCCCCAAGTGCTGTGACTAAGTCATGATGGTATGCTCAATACAAAAACCGGCTGAAACCGGTGCCTAGGCCGAAGCCAGAAACAAGGACGTACAACGCCGAACCTCGATCAACCAGATCGAAACACATGACGAGAGAGTCAATGTGTTACCTGGACCCAAGGTCCACAGAGTCCAACCGACCAGCAAGGTCACTGATACGAAGTACGAGAACTGACCAACCAGGTCAACAGATACGGAATGCACAACCAACCAACTAGGTCAACAGATACTGAATGCAACAACAGACCAACTAGGTCAACAGATACAGAATGCAACAACAGACCAACTAGGTCAACAGATACAGAATGCAACAACAGACCAACTAGGTCAACAGATACAGAATGCAACAACAGACCAACTAGGTCAACAGATACAGAATGCAACAACAGACCAACTAGGTCAACAGATACAGAATGCAACAACAGACCAACTAGGTCAACAGATACAGAATGCAACAACAGACCAACTAGGTCAACAGATACAGAATGCAACAACAGACCAACTAGGTCAACAGATACAGAATGCAACAACAGACCAACTAGGTCAACAGATACAGAATGCAACAACAGACCAACTAGGTCAACAGATACAGAATGCAACAACAGACCAACTAGGTCAACAGATACAGAATGCAACAACAGACCAACTAGGTCAACAGATACGCATGTAGATAGAACTACTCTACTCCTACTCAGGATACTAAGCATGCAAACAACGAGTAGAGTATAACGAATAAACAAGGGTGCAAGGCTCAATATACTATGCGATAGTAACAACAGAAGAGTAAGGGTAAGAAACCGTCACCAAGCGTGCACCACTGTACCGACGTCGGATCGAAGTACCCACCTGTACGGATGTCGCGTCTGTCTCCTGACTGCAAAAGAATGTCGACAGGACCTATAGAGGGTCCACCGGGTTAGTATCTAACCCACAACTAATAATCACAGTATCCACCACCTCACAAACGATTCCACAAAGATCGGTTTCCCAATACCGATTACCGTAACTCGCCGGAAGTCCCGAAAACCACACCGGGACGCCGTCGGGACCCACCAAGTGTCCCGAACTCACCGACTCATACCACGAGTCACCCGCTGCCCCAAAACATTCCAATTTGGATGCCTTGGCAGCGAACGCAAGGTCACACAACAATACGATCATCGCCGGATAATCGTACGAATCCGGGTTCCCGGAAGTGTCTATTTCGACACCGGAACCCTCCGTCGCTCACCTATCCTCATCGAACCCACAAAATGACGATGGTGACCAGCCAACAAGGCTCAGCGACAAAACACGAAGCAACCAAACACCGTCGGAAAGGATCCGAACCGAAATCGCGTTCTTTCGGCGAATTTCGCCGAAAAACGCACCAAAATCGACTCTTCGATTTCCGCGAAAACTACAGGATCATGGACAATCAGTCCAGAGGTCAAACACACTCACACACGTTGCCCACAGTAGCCACACAATGCACAATTGCATAAAAGCCCCTCAACTTACATAAAATACCATTATTTTATGTAAATTGAGCGATCAAGCGGCTCGATCACGCAAACCGAGAACTCCCAAGGTCCACAGAGACACGCACTGACAGGTCTCGATGTACCGGAGGCCGTGCTCATGATTCGGAGCACAGCGGCTCGCTGTGGGAGGCGCGGGAGCAACCCGAAGGTTCAGCGATTAGCGCGCAGTCAGGGAAGATCGCGCCGAACAGAACTAACCGGACACTGTTGATCCAAAGTGAGGTGAGCACTGTGATCAGCACTGACCAACGATCACCGTGCTCACCTCCGGAGGCATCAGGACAGCCTCGGATCGCCGGATAAGCGTGCGCAATCCCAAAACAGCAGCCAAACAGGCTGAAACGGAGCGACAACGCCAAAACAGTGGAACGGAGTCTCCCCGACAGAAACTAAGGTGAGCACGATGATCAGCAACTTGCCAGGATCATCGTGCTCCCTTCCGTACAGATCGGGGAGGCTCGGGAAGCCCAGAACGAGAAACCCACTCAATAAGCTCCATTTCGGGCTTGGCCGGAGCAACCTTGCTCCGGCCGGCCTCCGGCGGCACGACGGCGTGCGCGGGGCCCTGAGTCGGGTGAGGGGGAGGTGAGGAACACCGTGCTCACCTCAGGAGGCGGCTGGAAGCGGCGCCGGCGGCGGCGGAGCAAACCGAGCCCGCACGAGATCGAGCTCGGGTTCCAGGAGTTGCTGCGGCCACGGCGGCGGCCGGGGAGCTCCGGGACGGCGGAGGCGGGCTACAGGAGGTCGGGGGAGTTACCCCGGGGTGGCCCAAGGTGGCGGCGGCGCTGGGAAGGGGTCGCACATGAGATCGGCCTGGGCTCGGGCTGGGGCGGCCGCGGCTGGCCGAGGCGGCGACGGCGGCGCGCCGGGGCGGCGGCGACCGGCGGGAAGGGGCGCCCGGGCACGGGGACGTCGGCGGGAGAGATTCCAGGCGGTGGCGGCGCACATGCAGCTGGTGCAACCCAGCTCGACTTGAGCTCGGCCTGGGCTGCTGCAGGCGGCTGGAGCGGCTGCGGCGGCGCAGGCGACGGCGGCGGTCGGCGGGGGAAGAACGCCGGAGCACGGGGTGACCCCGGGGGAGGGTCCGAAGGTGGCGACGGTCACGGGCTTCCTCACAACCCGAGAAGAGAGAGAGAGAGAAAGAAAGGGAGAGGGGGAAGGAAGGTGGCTCGGCGGCGGCCGGGGCTCAGCCTGCGGCGGCCGGGGGTGGTGCAGCGAGGGCAGGGGGAAGGGAGAAGGTGGCTGGGGCGACTAGGGTAGCTGGGGGCTGGCTAGGGTTAGGGTTAGGGGAACAAAA
>NC_033641.1:2819665-2940391 GCF_001540865.1 Ananas comosus
CCGGCTCTCCCACCTGACCCTTCCGACGACCGCCCAAAGGCCGCTGGCCTCGTCGAGCGGCCGCCGGCCCCGCGCGCGTGCCCGTCCCGTCCCGAGTCGACCCTGCCGTTCCCACCAGACCCAATCGATCCCCGCCTAATCCCAATCCCAAAGGTATCACTTGGGATTGATGTAATATATATATCCCATTGTTCAACGCGGTTTCAGGGAGATTTGAGGTATATATCAAAGCTCAGGGAGTGTCGAACTTATTTTACGTGCTTATGGGGAGGTGCACGTTAGAGCGCATTTTGCCATGTATTTTACAGCGCTGAAAACGCTTTAATGGCAAAACGGTAGCGGCTGGAGAGGAGCTAGTTGCACGCTAGAAGCGTCTAGGCAGGCAGTCTAAACGCTTGCCTAACGTGGTCACGCCAGTCGTGGTGCCTCTGTTGTTTCGATGGTAAAACCAAGTGGAGCTTGCTAGTGCCTAAGCGCTGCTTTAGGCGAAAGAGAGGTTTTCGCCTTTTGGAGAGAAGCGGATTTCGTCGCGAATCCGTGATGTTCGAGGGTGACCAAAATGGTAGCTTTGTTGTCTCGTGGTGCTGACGCACTGGTGCAATCGGTTCGCCAAAATCTGACGGACGGATCTGCCGAATGATCGACGTTGAGAGACGAGCCGTCCGGCGATGGCAAAACGGTTAATTTCGCAAAGTCGCGTAATTTATGTACCGTTTTTACCGCGAGAGGTGCACGTGGCAGGGTATTTGTCATTTTTCAAGTCGTGAGGATCGCTAAGACTATATATGGAGTTTGGACGGACTTTTGCTCGATTTATCGCCTTAAGTATCTATTAGGCTTCTAGGGTTTTGTTCCATGAACTCCTAACCCAAACCTACCTCCAGGCCAACCTTAGCCGACCTACCCATTCTCTCAGTGCGCCGCGCCATTCCGGCCGCGGCCGCCGGCCGCTGTGCCGGCAGCCACCGCCTGCAGACACCTGCTGCACCCGCCCTTGCTGCTGTGCCTGGGCCGGCCCACGCCGAGGTTGACTCGCGGCTTCCCTGCCGCAACACCATTGCGGCCACCCCGTGGACCCCTCCGACCTCGGTGTTGTCGTCACTTGCCGCCCCGAGCCGTCACGGAGGCACGCCGCGCTGCAGCCGCCTGATGGGTTCCTTGGGCAAGCTCGGTTCTGAGCGATGCTGCGCCTTCTTCCCTGCACCACGCCGCTCGGGCCGCACCTTGGAGCATTCTACGGCGTCAGAAGCTCTCCTTCGCGCGTCCCTTGAGTCCGTCGACCGCCGTCGTTGCTGCACCGTCGTGCGCCGGGCCACATCTGCCAGCCCAGGCCGGAGGCCCTGCCGAAGCCGGGTTGCCCTGCCGCACGCGGCGCCGCCACACTTGAATCCTCCGCCCGACCTCTCCGTGCCCTGGGCCCCCGTCCGTCGTTCGCCGCCGCCCCGGTGCGCTGCGTGCCGCTCGTGCAGCCAGCGGCCGCCTTAGCCCGGCCCAGGCCCGAGCGTTGTTGCGTTTTCTCCGGAACGCGCGCGTACTCGCAGGCGCCTCCTTCCTCCTTCTCTGGCCTCTGGGGACCTGCGTCGTCATTCCGACCTACGCGGCGCGTCGTAGGCCGCCAGCTTTTTGGAATCCGTGTCCTATGCTCGTGCGGCGAGCTTTGCTCGGCCGACGCCGCCGCCGCTTCTCGTCGCCAACGAGGTGAGCCACGGAGTTCCTCACCTCCCCGCACCCGACTTGGGCCGCGCGCATGCCGCGTGCCGCCGGATAGGCCGGCGGCAGCAGGTTTGCTCCGGCAAGCCCGAAATAAGGTTTGTGAGCTGGGTTTCTTGTTCGGGGCTTTCCGAGCTTCCTCGATCTCTCGGAAGGGAGGCACGATGATCTGGTAAGTTTGTTGATATCGTCGCTCACTTTGGATTCTGTCATGGAAGGCCCGTTCCGTTGGTTCCGGCGTCGAATTAGACACTTCCGGGAACCCGAATCGAAACGATTATCCGACGATAATTGTTTCGACACGAGGAGTTGTGTTTGCTGTCATGATGCACGATTATCTATGTTTAGTGGCAGCAGGTGACTCGTAGCTCGAGTCGGTATGTTCCGGGACAGTTCGTGGGTCCCGGCGGAGTCCCCGTGCGATTACGGGACTTCCGGCGTATTACGGCGATCGGTTTGGGAAACCGGTCCCCAAGGGTTTGCTTGTAGGTTGTGGATTTAGTGGTTATTAGTTGTGGGTTAGACACTAACCCGGTGGACTTTCCTTAGGTCCGGTCGACGCTCTTTCGCAGTCAGGAGACAGGCGCAGCATTCGTACAGGTGGGTATTTCGATCCGACGTCGGTACAGTGGTGCACGCTCGGTGATGGTTTCTTACCTCTGTTCTCTCGTTATTATCTGGCATATATATATATATATATCTTGATATATAGTATTGAGCTTGCATCCCCGTTGTTTTCTACTCATATGTTTCCTTGCTTAGTATCATGTGTAGGAGTAGAGTAGTTTATCCATACGTGATCCCGGTGACCTGATTAGTCGGTTCTCGTACTTCGTTTCGGTGACCTAGTTGATCGGTGCTTTTATCTTATATCTGTTGACCTGGTTGGTCGGTTGTTGCATTATGTAGTGGGTTGGTCTATTTCTTGACTTCTGTCATTCGATGACCTTGAGGTCGGTGTACCCTGAGGGGTAGGATTGTCGGCTGGTGCTGACGGTAGTTCTGGACTATATCGAATACACTCCTATGACCTATCGGTCGGTTCTTGCGTTCGTACTTTTAGTTGACATCGAGCAGTATCTACATACCATCTTTATTTACTCTGCCAAGTTGTTCTATGTGTAGTATCCTGTATAGGGGTAGAGTAGACGACATTCGTATATACTATACTTGTGACCTGGTTGGTCGGTTCTCCTATTTGCATCGGTGACCTGTTTGGTCGTTCGTTACTTTCCGTACATTGACCTATCTCGGTCGGTTCACGTTGTTACTTGATGACCTACACGGTCGGTATGCCCAGAGGGGCAGTGATTGTCGGCTGATTGCCGACGGTTGGCTATTGATCATATCCGCATTGATCGCCACAGCTCGAGTGCATTTCACGTACACCAGCGGGTTGATCCCCCGCAGGAGGGTGTTCTTTTCCGGAAAAGTGGTCGTACATCCGACCCGTGAGCCCAGCGGTGTTCTCTTTGTGCTAGGGTTACATGCCAGGTGTGAGCAGATAGTGGCTTTTGCCTGAGGTCCTTAGACCGACACGGCGGTTTAGATTGGGTACTTTTGGACTTCTCGTCCGGTTGACGCATATAGCTATAGTAGCGGTTGTTGCATATGTACTTCTAGTTCTTTCTTTACAGTTGTCATGCTACTATAGTTTTGATATCCTTGTATGCTTGCAGTTGTACATTACAGTAGCGGTAGTTGTGTTTTCATATATATATATCTCATTCGTTCATTATCGTTGCTACTGTATTTTACTTACCCATACTGTTGGTTATCTCTTCCTGATCCGGTGAGTACTCCTCGCCTTCTTCGGCTTGCGGTACCCACTGGGAGGGGAGACATGTTTACATGTTCTCACCTCCCCCACTATTTTTCAGGTATCGTGGGCGATGAGTAGTGGGACGAGACGTGAGGTACGCGTGTAGCGGTCGATAGAGCTTTCGACCCGGGTTAATTCGGTTTACTTTCTTACCCTTCTTATTTTGGCTGTTGAATAGTTTAGTTGGTTTATGTGGTTCAGTGTTTATTTACATTTAAAAATGTGGATTTCTGAATTTTGTAAAATAAAAGGTTTTCAACCCCTCGTGGTAGCGTTTTTAACGAATAAAGGTTTCCGTGTAGGGAACAGTTTTCAAAAGAATTTTCGTGCATTTCTATTTAAACACTGAATGTAAAACTGTGACGTGAATGGTGAATGTATGAACGTATAGTTATCGTTATATTCATTTGGTTGTGGTTGTTTCCTGGCTATACTCTTGTACTTGTACGACGCCGTGCAAATACAGGGGAGACTCTGTCCGTGTGAACAGTGGATTCCCTGTATTTGTGGCGGATCTGGCATACTCTGGGGTCAGGTTTGCAAAAAAAAAAAATTTTCAGACGCTTTTCCGCTATGTTTTAAACAAAAAGGGACCCCGGGGCGTGACAAAAATAGTTCACAGGGGTCGAGTTCCATCAATTTATAGGGTGATAGAAGGGTCCAAAAAGCTCCAGAAACATAAGCTGCTAACCTGGTCACCCTGCAGAAAAGGCCACTTTCGGGCGCCCAAAACTCCTTTCTGGGCGTTCGAAACCTCCAGGCTACACAAATCCTCCTCGTAGGTTCCTCCGCCTGCGGTCTGCTGCGCCCATACCCTGGTCCGGCGGACCTCACCTACCACCAGCCACGTGTCAGCTCAAACGATATTCACGAGGTGAACTTTCGGACCCACAATCGGGCGCCCGAAACTAAGATCCGAATTGGCTTCCAGTTCAGTTCAAACCAGCACTCAAGTTCTAGGTGACCCAAATCCAGTTCTGGGCGCCCGAAACTGGAAAAACTTCAATTTTGCTCTATTGAGTGCGCCAAGTCCATTTCTACATCCATTTAATACAAAATTAACTCCGACTCAGTCCGACACTCTCCAGATGTGTCGACTAGTCACTAATACTGTAGCTAATCCTATCCAAACCTCAGGAACACTATATCCTCCCCCCACTACAAAAAGTTTCGTCCTCGAAACTTAAATTCATACCTCAATCCGGAGTATCAAACAGGTAGGGGTAGGACTCTCGCATCACTGTCTCCGGCTCCCAAGTCGCCTCCCGCTCCTCGTGATTACTTCATTGCACCTTTACATAAGGGATGACCCGGTTGCGCAATTTTTTCGTCTAACGAGCCAGAATTCGCGCCGGTCGCTCCTCATATCTCAGATCCTCGCCAAGCTCTAACGGTGTGAAGTCAATCACGTGAGAGGGATCGAAAATATATCTCCTCAAAGCCAAGACGTGGAAAACATCGTGGATGCCGGCTAGCCGCGGGGGTAGAGCAATCCTGTAAGCAACTGGCCCAACTCGCTCTAATACCTCAAAGGGGCCAACAAAGCGTGGACTGAGTTTTCCACTCACTCCAAATCTGCGTATGCCTTAGGACGGCGAGACTTTCAGAAAAACATGATCTCCAACCTGGAACTGTAAGTCTTGTCTCCTGGTATCAGCATAACTCCTCTGGCGGCTCTGTGTTGTCAAAAGGTGTCGTCGCACTTCTCTAACCTTTTCCTCAGCCTCTAGCAAAATCTCAAGCCCTAGCGTCTTCCTTTCACCTACATCACTTCAAAACAAATGGGATCGACATCTGCATTCATACAACGCCTCAAACGGAGCCATCTGAATGCTCGTTTGATAGCTGTTGTTGTACGCAAACTCAACCAGTCTCAAATGTCGATGCCACCCTCTTCCAAAATCTAGGACGCATGCCCTAAGCATGTCCTCCAGAGTCTGAGTGGTCTGCTCCGACTGACTATCCGTCTGTAGGTGAAACGCCGTGCTGAAATGCAATTGTGTACCCAAGGCAGTCTGAAGACTCCTCCAAAAGTACGAAACAAATCTCGGGTTTCTGTCCGATACGATCGAAATCGGCACACCATGCAGCCTAACAATCTGATCGAGATATAGCTGCGTGAGTCTCTCCTTGGACCAAGTGGTCTGTACTGGTAGGAAGTGAGCAGATTTAGTTAGTCAGTCCACTATCACCCAAATAGTATCGAAACCTTGCCAGCAGGTACCTGGTGCTCTGCCTTTACCTGTTGACAAGTCAGACACTAAGCTACAAATCTGCCAATGTCTCTTTCCATTCCATTCCACCAAAACTGTATCTTTAAGTCCTTATACATCTTGGTTCCGCCAGGGTAAACCTATAAGGTGAACAATGAGCATCTCTCAAAATGTCCTCTCGGACCTCTGAATCCACAGGCACACATAGTCGGTCCTTGCACCGTAGTACACCCGAACTGTCCACAATAAAGCTTTCTGCCTGTCCCCTCTCTAACTGCTCTCGAATCCTCATCAGGTGCGGGTCTCCACTCTGTTTCTCCCGGATCCTATCTAACAGAATGGGCTGCAAGACCATAGACATCAGTCTTGCAGTAGTCCCAGGGGACACTATCTCGAGCCTCAACCGATGCAACTCCTCAAGTAACGGCCTCTGTTGTGTAATCATCATGCTCAAGCTCTGCACTGACTTCCTGCTCAACGCATCCGCCACCACATTTGTCTTGCCGGGATGATACTGAATACTAATGTCATAGTCCTTGAGTAACTCCAACCACCGGCGTTGCCTCAGATTCAACTCCATTTGGGTGAACAGATACTTGAGACTTTTATGATCAGTAAACACCTCGCAGCGCTCGCCATACAAGTAATACCGCCACAACTTTAATGCAAAAACAACTGCGGCAAGCTCCAAGTCATGCGTAGGGTAATTCTTCTCATAATCCTTTAATTGCCGTGAAGCATAAGCAATTACCCTACCATGCTGCATTCGCACACAGCCCAAACCACTGTGCGATGCATCACTGTAGATTATAAATCCTTCTCCCATTGCTGGAAGGGCAAGGATAGGAGCCGACGTCAACCTCTGTCTCAACTCATCGAAACTCCTCTGACAATCCTCACTCCAGATAAACTTAATTTCTTTGCGAGTCAATCGAGTGAGGGGTGTGGAAAGCTTCGCAAAGCCTTCCACAAACCGACGATAATAACCAGCAAGTCCAAGGGAACTCCTTACCTCCGTCACCGTTGTCGGTCTGGGCCAATCCCGAATCGCATCTATCTTCTTCGGGTCTGCAGCTACTCCAACTGCAGAAATCACGTGGCCCAAGAAAGCAACCTCTCGTAACCAGAACTCGCACTTCTTTAACTTGGCATACAACATCTTCTCTCGCAGAAGCTGTAGCACAATCCTCAAGTGCTTCTCATGCTTGGTATTACTCCAGGAGTATATCAAAATGTCATCAATGAAAACTACCACAAATTTATCCAAAAATGACTCGAATACTCTGTTCATCAAATCCATAAATGCGGCAGAGGCATTTGTCAATTCACACGGCATCACAGTAAACTCATAATGCCCGTATCGAGTCCGAAAAGCCGTCTTGGTAACATCCTCGGCCTTCACCCTCAACTGGTGGTAACCTGACTAAAGATCAATCTTCGAGAAGACACAAGATCCTTGTAGCTGATCAAACAGATCATCGATGCGGGGCAAAGGATACTTGTTCTTGATAGTCACTTTATTCAGCTATATGTAATCCACACACAATCTAAGTGAACCATCCTTCTTCTTCACGAATAACATCGGCGCTCCCCAAGGCGATACAGTGGGTCTCACATACCCCTTATCCATCAGATCCTAAAGCTGTGCCTTTAGCTCTCTCAGCTCTTCCAGTGCCATCCGGTAAGGTGCCTTCGAGATTGGTGCAGTTCCAGGAACTACATCAATCATAAACTCGATCTCTCTCTCTGGCGGCATCGTCGTCAACTCGGGGGGAAACACATCCGAAAACTAACGGACTATACGGATATCCTCGAGTCTCGGCGCCGCCGTAGGCACCTCTACAACTGTCGCCAAAAACGCAACACATCCTTTACTCATTAGCTGTCGAGCCCTCGCCGAAGAAATCCAAGTGGCAAACAATGTACTCCTGCAGCCTCTGAAAATGAACTCCTCCTGGCCTGGCTCGCGGAACATCACAGTCCTCGCTCCACAATCAATAGTAGCATAGTACCGCGCCAGCCAATCCATGCCGAGCACAACGTCAAAGTCCTGCAACTGCACTAAAACCAACAGGTCTATGGGCATGATCCACGAATCATAATACTGCATCGGACACGACCAACAATACGCTGCAGCCTATAAAACATAGTCGGGGATCTGCACCTCTCGTGCCTGTGACAATGACCCTAACTCTAGACCATGCAACAATGCAAATGCTCGGCTAACAAAAAAATACATGCACCGGTATCAAAAAGTGTAAGAGCTCTAATGCCGGAAATCAAAATGATGCCTGCCACCACTAGGTCGGCTGCTGTAGAGTCCTCCACCTGAGCTGCATATACCCTACCGCTCGGAGCCTGCTGTCGCCGCTCACCCTGACGCGGCACAGATGCTCTATTCTCCTGGCGGTAATTCGGCGGTGCCCGGTAAGACTGCTGGGGTGCTGGCTGAGCTGATGCTGTCGATGGTGCTGTTAAGCTGCTCGAGGACAAGCTGACCTCATGTGTCCAGACTTACCACAAGTAAAATAGCGGCCCTCTCTCTGCTGGCACTGTCGGCCCTCTCTCTGCTCGCACTGTCGGGGCCAGTGTGATCTCCCACATATCACAGACTGACCACAAGTAAAATAGCGGTGTGAAGTATATATGGATCACAAGAGTTTAAAGTATTTATTCACTCAAAATGAGTTGAACTTGAGGCAGCGCAGATGGTTGGAGCTACACAAGGATTATGATTTGACAATACTTTACCACCTGGGCAAGGCTAACGTGGTGGCGGATACGCTAAGTCGGAAATCGACTGAGAACTTAGCGATGTTTGTGGTTACTCAACCGCCGTTGATCGAGCAGATGAAGCGGTTGGAGTTGGAGGTGGTGGCTCCTGATACATCTTTGAGACTTATGACTTTGGTGGTGCAACCTACACTTTTGGAAAGGATTAAAGAAAAGCAAGCTTCCGACTGGGAGTTGTAAAAGATTCGAGCTAAGATGGTTGATGGTTGCACTGGTGACTTCACTTTAGACGGTGATGGATTGATGCGTTTCCGCGGACGACTTTGTGTACCGGCGGACTTGGGCATTAAAGAGGATATTCTTCAAGAAGCACATCGAGCACCGTATGCTTTGCATCCGGGAGGCACCAAGATGTACAAGGACTTGAAGTTGCTTTATTGGTGGCCCGGGATGAAAAAGGATGTCGGTGAGTTCGTTGCTAGATGTTTAACTTGCCAACAGGTGAAGGCTGAGCAACGAGTTCCTGCGGGGAAGCTGCAGAGCCTACCGATTCCAGTGTGGAAGTGGGAAAAGATCACCATGGACTTCGTGATGGGATTGCCTCGCTCACAGGCCGGGCATGACGCTATTTGGGTGATCGTGGATAGACTAACGAAATCGGCACATTTCATACCTATCCACACTACTTGAACTTGTGAGAGACTCGCACAGGTTTAATTGGACGAGATTGTGCGATTGCACGGGGTACCTACTTCTATAGTATCGGACCGAAATCCCCGTTTTGTATCCTACTTTTGGCGCAGCTTACAGGACGCTTTGGGTACGCGCTTGGATTTCAGCACTGCTTTCCACCCTCAGAGTGACGGGCAGTCAGAGCGTACTATTCAGACTCTCGAGGACATGCTTCGAGCTTGTGTGATTGACTTTCAGGGAGGATGGTCGCAGCATCTACCGATGGCAGAGTTTGCTTATAACAATAGTTATCAAGCAAGAATCAAGATGGCACCGTTTGAGGCACTCTATGGACGGAAGTGTAGATCGCCACTTCATTGGAGTGAAGTTGGTGAGAGATTGGTTTTAGGCCCTGATGTGCTCCAGGAAGCAGAGGATAAGGTTCGCATTGCTCGGGAGCGATTGTTGACGGCCCAGAGTAGGTAGAGGAGTTATGCTGACAGGCGGCGACAAGACTTGGAGTTTCAGATTGGAGATCACGTCTTCTTGAAAGTCTCGCCGACTCGAGGAATTAGAAGATTTGGAATCCGGGGCAAGTTGAGCCCCCGATTCATTGGACTGTTTGAGGTTTTGCAGCGGGTAGGCCCCGTAGCGTATAGACTTTCTCTACCGCCAAACCTATCGGGTGTACACAATGTGTTCCATGTATCGATTCTACGGAAGTACATCCATGATCCGGCTCACGTGTTGGACGCCACTCCTTTGGAGCTGAGGGATGACTTGAGCTTTGAGCAGCAACCTTTGAGGATTTTGGCTCGCGAGGTAAAAAGATTGCGGAACCGAGAAATTCCCTACGTGAAGGTGCTTTGGAGCAACCACGACGAGCGCGAGGCCACTTGGGAACCGGAAAGCGCGCTGCGGGAGCGCTATCCCCATCTTTTTCGGATGGATGCTTGAGGTACTTCACTTCTTGAGTTTCGCGGACGAAACTCCTTTTTAGGAGGGGTGAATGTAACACACTGGACCTTTGCAAATGGCGAGGTTCGAGTGCTTGGATGTATTTCGAGCTTTTCCACACTTGGTGGAGGGTTGTAGGATGTTTTCCGACCTAAAAAGTTCGAAAACTGGAATTTTGGACAAATCCTGAGAGTTTTTACTCTCAGGGACCGGTCCCTGAAAGGAGAGACCGGTCCCCTAGTGAGCAGTGTTGCGGCAGCCTTGAGGCAACCGGTCCCTGGCAGGCGAGACCGGTTCCCGAGCGCGCCTTCGCAGAGAGAGACCGGTCCCGCGCAGGGAGAGACCGGTTCCCGAACATTAGTTTTCCTGGTTCGCAGCGAGAGACCGGTCCCTGCTGGGAAGAGACCGGTCCCTCTGGGCGAAAACTGCCCAGACCGGGCTCTTGTAATTTTGGTTTTTTGAGGGGCCTCTTGGGATTTTGTGGCAATAGATGGTCTATATGACCCATCCACCCTCTCTTTTCCTCATTTCCCTCCTTACACTCTCCCCACACCCTTGCTAGAGAGAGAAGAAGGAGAAGAAGAGGAAGGAGAAGAAGAGGAGAAGGATCTAGCTTGGGCTTGGAGCATCCCTTTGCCTTTCTTCCTCTTCCCACCTTGTTTGTGCTTGAAGGCTTGGACTTGGAGCTTGCAAAAGAGAAGATCTTCACTCTTGGAGCTTGGATTGAAGCTTCTTAAAGGTTGGTAGCCCTTTCTCTCCATCTAGACTTTGGATTTGAGGTTTTCTTGTGTTGGAACCCTAGGATGAGATTTTAGGGTAGATTTTGGGGCTTTTTGATCTAGAGCTTTTGGAGCTTGATCACTTGGATTAGAACCTTCCTTTGGGTTGGGTTGGAAGGGATTTAGCTCTCTTTTGGAGCTTAGGAAGAGATTTTGCACTAGAGGTGCTTTTTGACTCTATTTTTGAGATGGTTAATGTTTGATCCTATAGTTGATCGTAATGCCCATGTATCTCTTCGCTCAATACTTTTAGAGTATTTTAAGACTCGTGGACAACTCCGTTCGGCGAATCGAAGGAGCACGCGACGGTTCGGTCGGTTTGGCCTAGCCACACAATGAGAAATTCTCATTTGTGATGAATTAAGTATCATTAATTGAAAAAGCATGCATATTCTTGTTATATGTATTTATTGTGAATTTTAGAATGCTTAAAATGGCTATGTTGCATATAGTAAAATTTTGGGCCTCTATGTAGTAGAGAGCATGCATGTGTGATATAGCATTCTGGTTGAGACTGAAACTAAGATCCCTATTATGAAAATGGACCTTGCTTTCATGCATTTAGCTTATTTGCCACTTGTGACATTAGGAATTTTTGGAAGCCTAGAGAGGCTTGAGGACTTAGACTATTTGAGAGATTGGGCCAATGTCATAAAGAGGCATTGGGCCCGAGCTAAAGTGAACCTAGCTAGTATTGTTTTAATTAGAATATGGAACATGAATTGGGCATGATTAGTTGTGATGCTTAAGTGTCATAAAGAGGCACTAAGCAAGTGTGTGCGTTGGAGCGTCACTTTGAGACTTTGGACTAGATCCTTGGGATGCTAGTGACCTTGCCATGTGAGAGGCATGAGAGTAAAGTACTTGAGACTTTGACCTTGCTTGCTTGCCATTTGTGCTCATTCGCACATGCTTGTGAGAGTCGCTCCCTACAAGCCGGCACTCCGGAGTTAGCCTACGCGACTTATGTTCGCTCGTGCGGTATTGAGAAGCCTACGGGGTCGAGTGGGACAGACACATTCCAAGAGTAGGGATGTCGGGCTACCACAGGCACTTAGGCGGCACAAGCTGAACTATCTTTGGGATGTCCTTAATTGGAAATGAAAATCGACACGGGGTGAGTTTGTTATAATCACTACTAAATAGAGAGTGGTAGTTAGATTACTCGGACTTGCTTCTAGCATAGATTTGGACTTTGGGTATACATACATACATGTAGTATGCTAGGAGACATTGCTTAATTGGATTCATATAAACAATGTTGCTATGATAAGGGATAATCCTCATAATTTCATTAAGCAAACCATGATATTATTTGTGGCTAAGTAGAGACATATCCTTCATAACAAGATAATTGTGCATTACATAAATGCCATGTTTAATTGCAAGTAATATTTTAGCATTTTCATTATGCTTTAATAGATGCAAATTACTCGTTATTGCTATTGCTTTTGACTTACCCTTTTCTTTAGGGCCTAGTGGTGCAATGAACTGAGGTCAGTAATTGCCCACTGGGAACTATAAATTATAGTTCTCACGCCCTCTGTTTTATGTTTTCTTTCAGAGCCTTCCACGCCGGGAGAGGTTAGGGACCGCGGGAAGGGAGTTGCTTCGAGCTAGCTTCCTTCGAGGACGATTTGATAGGTGGTCTACCTCTTGTGGTTTTATTTTGTGAGAGGTTGTGAGTTGTACCCGTTTATGTATAGAGACCACCCTTTTTTTGGATCTTTGTTTTTCTTTTTGAGGAGATAGTATTGTACTACTTTATGGCTACTTTTATTGTTTAGTTATGTTTCTTTTACTCTGGTTTAGATGATAGAACTTTACTCGCTTTGATATCATTAGTTATCACTATACTATTTGTTCTACTTCTTGCTTTACTTCCGCTTTTGTTGTAGACGCCTTATATGTGTAGACATATGGCGGGTCTGGGCACGCTACCGAGAGGGCCTTCGCCGGTCCCGGGGCGTGACACTCCTCCACCATGCATGTGCATCACCTGTTAAGCAGTGAATTCCCAGGTGTACCTGCTCCCGCTTAGGAATGAATAGATCCTCAAACATTTCTCCATCGCGCTGACCCAGCCCTCGATAACCCAAGCCTCTGTGCAACTGCCATCATAGGTCGGCGGATAAAAACGACGAAAGCGGGCAAGTCTCTCAGCCATCCACTCCTGCTCAGCCTCAGTCATCTGTGGTACCTCACCAAAAGATGCAACTAGCGTTGCGGGAACTGCCGCCGGTGGAGGTACTGCTGCGGCTGGTGCTACCACTGGAGTAGTCGGAGGTGGAACTGGCTGCTCTGGTGCTGTGCTCTGTGGCGGAGCTAACCTCTCACACATCCTCTGTAACAACGCCCCCTGCTGCCTTGCCACCTCTGTCAAGGCAGCCAACTGCTCACTTAGATCAGGGGGTGCACTCGTCTCTAGTTGTGCACTGGGCTCTGCCTGCTCAGGCATCACAGGAGGTGCGGTACGATCCCTAGTCGACGGTCGATCTAGGCGACGATACATAGCTGTCAAGAAAGAAAATAAGGGTCAGATAAAATACAAACACTCTCGACCCAATCAAACGAAAGTCTCGAAGGCAGTCCCTATTTCTCCTCAAAATTATGCCGTCTGCAGCCAACATAATTTTTCTGTACTGAAATAGGCACTCCTTCAATCACTCACTCCACTTGGTTATTATTATCCTGTTTTTATTTACTTTCTGATACCAACTTAATCTATCACGTCCCGGATTCCTCGTTTCCCCGGGCACGCTAACAGATCCGCCGTATACAAAGAAATTTTTTCTGTATATGAAGCGAAGCTGTACATGTACCTGCAATCATTACAATACTACAACCAGTAGTATAGAGCTACTAGGAAGGAACAAAACATAAATAAAAATAGAAGTTCACTATACATACGTAAAATCCAGATGTACAAAATGCTCGCTCCAGCGAGATACAATATAAGTATGTATAAGAACTGAAAACTACCACTACCTGTAGCTGGTATACTCTAGATAAGCAGCAACTGGGAAGGGATCTAACTCGCGACTCCTTTCCGCGGTCCGAGTCAGCAGCAGTAGCAGCCAAAGAAGAACGCGCTGCAAAAGATTCCAACAACTGGGTGTGAGAACTACTACAAAAAGAAGTAGTCCTCAGTGGGTACCGCTACCGACCTCAACGGCTCGCCCACTAAGTCTACAGATGTATGCTCAAATGATAGTAAGAAAACTGAAAACAATCTACAGCTACATGTCACTATATTCTCATGATTCGACACTACTATCTGTAGAATAAAGCAAGCTCTGATCCAATCTCACTAGGGACTGTAAACATACTCGTCCCAGGGACTGAGCACACCCGTCCCGCCTGTCGAAGCTATACAACTACCTTCACACTAAGCAGTCCGTGGAGAGCAAGTCCAACCAGGACACAACGACACCAACGCAAACGCACAAAGCCCGACTCCGGAGTGGCACTCGTGGGCGCTACCCAACCGAGTATGCAAGCGTATCTCTGTCGAGCTCAATTAAGCTCTCACAGGCTATGATCCAAGTAAACAGGGTCACACTGGCCTAACAACCAAACTCACGTGCTCTCGGCACAATCTGATACAAAAATAGCAATTCGGATCCACCGTCAACCTCAACGGCATCCAACAGACTGGAACAGTCTAAACACTGCTGTAAAAATAAACTCGGCATCCCAGCACGAGCGTAAATACATTCTACACTATACTGGGTATCCACCGCCCACAACCTGCGGTGATACCAATAAACAATGGCTCATAGAGCTAAATCTGATAGTTTAAACATATGACGGTGTAGAATCGTTAGTTTTCTCCTAAGTCAAATCCCAGTCCAACATGTATATTTAACTAACATTTAAGCTCCAATGTCAGATTCCAATAAACATGCAAATCCACTAATTGAGCTATCTAACAGGATAACAATAACCAATATACATGCCGACAACTATAATTTAGAAGGAAATCCGGTAATTCCGGTAGCTTAACAATTCAACCCACCTCAAGCGCAACTCCACGGCAGCAAGAGGGTCACGAAAACACCGAAAATCTCTGCCATATTCACCACTTGACCAGCAGTAAACCACCTCAAAGATTTGAACATCAATACACCAAAATTCTAGTTCTGGGCACCCGAAACTGGCAAAACTCTAGTTTTGCTCTATTGAGTGCGCCAAGTTCATTTCTGCATTCATTTCATGCAAAATTGACTCTGACTCAGTCCGACACTCTCTAGATGTGTCGACCAGTCACTAATACTATAGCAAATCCTATCCAAACCTCAGGAACACTACAGCATTGTTACTCCCCGAACTTTTGGCGAAGTTTCACTTTACCCTCCTAGCTGACGGAAGGGGTAATACGAATGAAAAATTAGAGTTTAGGGTATATTAGATGTCCATTTTAGGAGTTTGGGGGGTAAAGTGAAACTCGCCAAAATTTCAAGGGGTAACTGTACAATTTACCCCCTAAATTATAAAATAGTATTTTATATTTTTATATTGAAAATTTCTAAGTGGCTNCATAATTTACAGGTAAAATCCTCAAACCCCCCATTTCACTTTGAATGGTTTTCAAGTTCCCCATTGTCACGTTAAATGGGAAATTCAAATTATATAAAATCAAGAACTGTTATTTAATAAAATAATTTTATATAATAAATATATAATTGATGATTGAGAGTTTAATCACTGGTACGAACTAATACTGATAGATATATATCTATCAGTATTATCGGTAACTTTTAATCCCTAGCAACTAAACTTGCGAGATTCTAGCTTTTGTTGTGATATCATGCCCTCGAGGGCATGATATCTATCATATCATCGGATTAAGATATATATATATATCCCAGGCCGATGATATGATAACTATCATGGTTCGGAAACCATGATATCTCAAAAGATGGCAAACTAGATGGGACACTAGTAAAGGTGGGCAATCTGATATGATAATTTGGTTGGTGGGTGAGTTGGGATCCCCTGGTGATAGTAGGATTGGCGTGTAAGAAAGTAGGTTGCCGGTTTTTGAGTTATCATGGTTCCCAAACCATGATAATTATCATATCCTCGTATTAATATATATATATATATATATATATATTTTAAAGAAAAAACTTTCAGCCCCACTTATAAGTTCTACGTACGTACGTACGTTGAACTTTAAATTAACATCGAGACGTTTCCTATTCTCTTTCCGATAGTGAAGAACTTCAATCGTTTTCAGAGCGTTAAGAGTAGGTTTGTATTTCAACCTTAAGAAAGTAAATATATGTAAGCATGTATGGAAACTTTAACATCCTAATCCTTATTTGATAGAATGGCTGGCAAGGATCGCGTTCACCGTTTCCCAAACTACCAACCATGGGCTCCAGGATTCAAACTTAGGATTAACTAAGTGTAAAGGCCGATTTAAATAAAGATTTACTTTATTTGTTTCGCTAGCTCATTGTACGATATATAGAGAGAGAGAGTTTTTTTTTTTTTTTTCCTTATTTGGTGGAATATATCTGTCCCTCCTAGGTTAATTTCCAATAATCTCGTCGTTATTATATATTATCTGTTGTAAAAATGATATCTTTTAGGTTTGTTTTTTTTTTGCTTTAGATGATAACTAAAAAAAGACTACAATTTAACGTTTAGTTGAACAAGTCACCGGATGAAATACCACACTGAGAAGTATTCTTTGCGATCGAGGAAAAACGGTAAAAGAACAGTGCGATTTATATTTTTACATTTTGAATAATCAATTCCAAATTGAACACTGATGAGTACTAATTAACCACCACCAACACCACAGAGTGAACGTCACCTCCACCCTTTCACGAGAAGAACCGACAACGAAGGAAAAGAAGGATGATGAGTGCGCTAAGAAACATTCATGGGTAGGTATGAATATGTACATATGCATGGCAGAGTATAGAATAAGTATGTTGTATTTAATAGTTTTGTACCTCCATGTTTAATTTACAATGTATGTTAAGGTTTATTTTTACAATAATATATTTATACATATTGAGACACTTAGACGTTAAGTTATCTTTGCCCGGGTGTAAATAATTTTTCCAGGTTATTAACTTTTCTCCCCTTCTCCTGGTGCTGCAATGAGTGGGAAAACCCGTTACGTATCGCTCATTTAATTAATAACGTACGGGATACAATTTCCCACTACATTATATGGTGAACGTTTGATTCGTACTTCGTGAAAATTCTGAAGCTCATGAAGAATTTTCCTTTTCTTTTGTAATTATAAAGCTTTTCTTTAACAAGTATCTGAGTTCGGGTATATGTAGCGTAATTAACAATCAAAGAACTTCTTTTTCTTGTTGAATTAAACACTATATCGACATGAATCCAAGGGTCGAGTAATTAATATGTGCTATATAAAGAATAATACGATGTCTTAGAGGAAACACGGAAAGTATCATTAGAAACATGATGTGGATTAATTTGAATCCAAAGGGTTGGATAGTGTTGAGATGTACAAGGAAAAACATCATAAGAAACATGGTATTGGGCATTTAAACCCGAGGGTTTTCAGTAGCGTGTACACTTACCATATGATATATATATATATATATATATATATTTTCCAACCTTATGGATTTTGTCATATCATAATAATGGAAAAACTGTGAACTCCATCTCATCAACCAAAGAAGATTGAACATTAAATGGGTCGGGATTAGATAAAACTGAAATCTGCCAACTTTTCCGTTTTCACTACACTTTTTAATGTACAAGACTACGACTTAACCATGGATTATTCATTTTTTGTTTCCTGGTGGTGGGTAAATATCCTAAAGAATCACCTTTCCCAGGGAACCTCTTAAAAGTTGGGATTGGATGATTGATCGAGCTGAAAACGGTTTTGAAACCATAGAAATCAAAACTATGTACACCCTGAATAAACAACTATCCTAATTAATCTCACCTGAATTTATATTGACCCGGCCCGGTAGAAGCACGTATGATGAACCAGGGCAAAAGGCGAAGATAAAAGCCAACAACGGTGTCAATAACCTCAGAAACCGCGGTTTATCTTATCAAATCGTGTAGACAACGCCACGTTTCGTTTTTTTACTCTAACGTCCAGATTCTTCGTCTTCGTAGTTAAATCTCAACAACAAACGACGGTTCTATTTTATCAAATACCCTCAAATTAAAAGAATTATCAAGATAAGTTTGTTGTAAAATAATTCGCAATCTCTTGTGAGTTAGTTTCCTGTATTACTGGGAATTTAATATCTGCCAGTTGTAAACACTCGGATATAGGTATTTAGATTTGATTTTGAAGTTAAACTTAAGTGTCGAAGTTTCTCTCCCCCTGTTAATTACGAGATCAAAAAGAATCGTAAAACTAATGGTGTACGTTAATACCTACAGTTGCCCAGCCTAAGCTCTGCCTAAAAATTTTTAGGCTTGGGCTTAGGTTGAGGTTTAGGCTTTAGGCTGGATCTAGGCTTAGGCTGCTTAAAATTTTTAAGTATAGGTTTAGGCTTGGGCTGGTTTATAGACTTTGGGCTTGGGCTTGGGCTTGAGCTTGGGCTTTTAGCTTGGGCTTTGTTAATAAAGATAAAAGTTATAAAATTTTATATAATGTCATTTAGATTTAAAAATTTTATTTTATATTTAAGTTTATATTATAGTTTAAAATATATGTATAATGTATATTATAGTTTATTTAAGTCCAATACTAGCTCAAGCGTAGCTTAAGACTAAGCCTAGCCTATGTCAGCTTTAAGTATAATTTTAAGTATAAGCTACCTAAAAATAAAAATTATAAATACAAATTTTAGTATAGGCATAACTTATTTAAGCGAGGCAAACCAAGCCTAAGCCCAAGCCTAATTCCAGCATATTTTAAAGCCATAGGCATGGGTAACTGTAGGGATGTACGTTACATTCTAAAATGGCCGATATTTTTTTTTTTTTAATTAAAATAAAAAAAAAGAGAAAGATTTTTGTCTCATTTTCCCCTGGGTTTAAGAAGACCCACAGTCGACGTCGGGGAGACTGAAGACACTAAGAACCTTCGGAAGAACAAAAAGAGTGAGTACGGCTTTTGGTACCACAAGGTCACCACTCGAGAAGTTAGAAAATTCCCAAGAAGAAAAAAAGAAAAAAGGAAAAAAAGAATTTTTTTTTTGAGAGATTTCTCTCGTATACTTCTCCAAATTTATAAAGGGTTAAACAGTGAGAGAAGTTAGATGAAAAGTTCCATTGTTTAACGGGTTAAACGTCTCGGGGTTTAACCCGAGTTTGGGTTTGTGAAGTTGGACAAAGACCACACACCGGTCACTACTCTCAACCCGACCCGGTGTATCGATCGAGTGATTTTATGGTCGGGTGGTTGAAGTTTATATTTTGAACAATGTCGTTTAGTTAGAGACAAAAGTTGAAACTTCTTCTCATTAATCAAGGGTAAAAATTTGTTATGTCTAACCAATGGACTTCTTCCCAAACTTAGGCGGCAGATACTGTTCGAACTTCAAAAGTGGTGGAATATACTACCATCGAGAGTTCTGACCACAGTAGTGTCCCTAATATCGGGAACGACATTCGGAAAGTAAATTTAAAAACGGAGGGAAAGAAAAGAAAACTTAGAAATCATACGTTAAAGTTAATGTATGTACATGATTACGAATACCACATGTATGTCCTTCCCTAGCGCCAACCGTCCTCGAAGCGGTACAAGTTCTTGATGGTGTATCTACCGTTGTTTCTCTACTAGCGTAAGCCCTACTACTTGTAGCGTCCTAGTAAGTGAAGGACGATGGAGTGGTGGCCATGAATGTTTAACGGTAGGTGGAAGCTGGAGTAAACGACAGCTATCATATCGTCGAGATATTATATATATATATAAGCTAACATTCCCTAAACTGACTTTACATATACTAAAAAGGTAAAGTCCCGGTAAGAGCGCCAGCCGACACTTGATGTTACGTCCCACGTTCTGCCGGTACAGCTTACACCACTACCGTCACCGGCACTACTAGTGGGACGACAAGGACTGCGGCGAGAAGGTGATGTGGGGAGAGCAGCACGAAAGGCGGTAGTAGTAAAGACGGTACGATCCGGAGTAGCTGATGCTCCGACGGTAAGTAGATACCGTGCAGCTATTCCAGCTGAAGACGCACACGAACCCGCGCATGAAACCACAGCAGAAGCCTTCGCAACTCTAGCCTAACCAATAGCGCCACACATGTAAAAAGAAGGATCGGTCTACAAGAAGTAAGGAAAGTATAGTGTGCGTATTTTAATGGACTTTTCCGTATCTTAAGTTGGACGTTTTTGTCATGATTAGCCTACTAATGGCTTATTTGTGTCCAGCGTTATAGCTATGAAGCTCAGGACAATAAGTAACGTTCCGGTTCCTGGTGTCAAGAACCTTTGTATGGGTTGAGTTACTAGATGTCTTCCTACCTAGTTATGGGAGAACGCGTCTCGCAAGGTCCACAGAAGTAAGAGGTTTAGCTAAGAGGCTAGATGAAGCGGTTGCGCTCGATGAACTCTCTTTCCACTCGTACTTTGATTAGTTTGCGTACTTGTGTTGCGTAATATATAACGCCTTATATCGTCAAGTTTCAACTGTTATAAAACGACAAATCCTATAGCGCCACCTAGCTGCTGCTTCTCCTGTTCGACTCTTAGTTCCCCCTCTGTTCAAACGTCATACACTAGGAACTGAACCCACCATTCTCAATACGTATTCAAGCTCGTATGGCGTAGATACATAACAGTGTGAACGAATTAAACTACGATTGGAGTCATAAACCACCGTCGACACCCGTCGTAACTGTGTTCACCTTAATCGTACGATCTCCTCTGGTTCTTCTGGAATCTGTCTTCCCCGGAGGTCCATTGATTTTAAAGTAGGTTTAATTTAGTTTTAAATTTAGTAGAAAATACGAAAATTAATTACACTAACACATACTAAGAAAACCTAATTCGTCGAACAAAATCGCTTGGGCCCTTCGCTTTATTACTTCTTCAATCTATTCAGCTTCCAGGAGCGTCGCTAACCTGTTCTTACCCAGAAGGACTGTCATCCTCTCCGGCAGCGACGAACGTTGAAAGACGAAGTAAGAACGTTTAGCCCTCAATAGCCGCTATTGTGGCGTAGTGGGCTGTTACAGCAAACTCTACTGTTTATTTCTTGTAGAGACTCCTAAACAAGAGGAAAAAAAGTCAATCATTTCTAAACTCGGAACTCCACGTAGGAGAACGAATTCGTATCCTCCAAAAGAAAAGAAAAGAAAAGAAAAAAAGAGGATCAAGGCTAGTAACCTTTTAAGATATACATGAGATAGCGATGCGATGACTTTGATCTTCTTAGGTATCGAAATCGGAAAGGTTACGAGATATATTTGTGAGTTAGGTTAGGAAACTAGACTAATTAGGAACAATTAATTGATGGAGAGTCACTAGGTTATTACATCAATCCATTACGTGAACCTTCAATTGATGTCCAAAGGCACGTGTTATATTTGGTGACCTACTCGTGGTTTTCCTCGGATTCTTACTTTGGAGTTTTTCCTACGTTGGTTTACGTCGTTTTGCAAAGAATACTGTCTTTTTCTTAAGTGGTGCTTTTCACCTAGTATTTATATGGTTTGTTGTACTCCGCGGTTGTTTGATGTCCGTAGTTTAACTCCCAAAGACTCACTAAATATGTTAATATGAATGCAACCTTTTATTTCTTTAAGTGGACTCGATTCACTGTTTCCCGTAGCCAATGCTCTACTCATTTTGTAAAACACAACTGGTGCAACGTTCTGAAAAGACTTGTTGAACAAGGTAGGGAAAGTCTTTCCTCAACGAATCGTTGACTAAAGGCTTAGACTAGAGAAAGGTCGTCGATCTACTGTTATCGTTTAGATAGAAATACAGAAGGAACGATGAAGTTTAAAGACCGGTATTTCCTGTCACCGGCTGATAAGATAGTGAAAGTGAAGGGGACCGGTAATTTTGTCTTGATATCAAAACCGTTCCTACACTATCTTACTTCGGTGCATTTACTTACCGGTAGACTTAGGTGAGGGTGGTTGTTTCCCGGGGGACCGGTGTCGATTTCGCCGTCGTAGTCAGAAAAACTACACTTTGTGAGTTAGTATTGTACCATAATTGAATCTAACGAAGGATCTTTTACGGTATCGTAATATTCTCGCTTTTAATTTGTCTTTCACTTTTTACTTAGAAGTGGCTTACTCGAATAAGATTCAAAGAGCCCGGATTGTATATGTCGAAGAGAATTTGTCTATTTTACGGCTTCGTACTTTAGAATTGCTCTTTGTAGAGTCGATATTTGATGATAAACGAATGTTGACACTCCGCTCAACGTATTGGCTTGTGTTTTTTCTAATCATCATCAGTGGGAATCAAAAGCCGGAGTACGTGGGTGTCTTACCGGGAAAGAAGACAGAGGACGGCAGAAAGGAAGGTATCTCTATTAGGGAATCTTCCTACGCTCAAGAAAATAGTCCGTGAAGCTAAGAAGCCAACAGCACGAGAAGGAGTTCAAAGTCTTTCTACATAACTTAGAAAACTTCTAGGTTAAGGTTGAAAGGTTAGAAAAGACTAGGAGAAACTCAGACGAGTCGCTAGAAAGAAGACGAATGTTTCGGGCGAAGAAGGAGAAGAAGGAGTCGATATGGTAGTCTACTAAATCTTATCATCAGGTGTGAGAAACAGTTGGACGACAAGTATAGCTAGTCGAGGTTCTGTCGAAGGAGTCAAAATAGGTTGGCCCGAAACTATCTTAACATGAGTTTCGAACATCCCTCGAAAGGTAAAGCTCTCAAGGGGTAAAAGGAGAAGTTGAGGAGTTACGGACGAGCTTCATGACTATTGGAGACTGGTAGTCTACTATCGAAAAGTTCCTGGAAAAACGGGGCAACAAGAACCCTAAGACTTCGGGGAACACCATAAAGATCGAACAGCTGTGGGTGAAGGAAAAGACGACGATTAAGACTTCTTCTCACAAGTGAGAAGTGAAGGAAGTGTCGAAGATATAGTACGAGTCTTCGTCGACTACTACCGAAATGGTTAACCAACAACGTCAGGGAAAGTCGTCAAAGGGTTTCAACTTCGTAAACAAGAAGCTCAAGCCGTATAAGCAAGACCGAGTCTAACATATCCGGAAAAGGTGATAACATACCCCTTCTTGAGCTATGGACTAGCTCGAGTTATAGAAAGTAGTGAACGGGAACGAACTCAAACCTCGAGAGTCGAAGTAGAAAAACGTTAAATAGTAGAAATGAACGAAATTTAAGAAGTTAAAGGAAAAATCGTCTACGGTTCTCTTGTCACCATAGTATAACAAGAACGAGATTCCATAAGGATGACAGGTATTAGTGGAAAACTTGACGAAGATGAAACCACTATTCGAAAACGTTGAGATCTCGAGGACTGACGTATCACCGAACTACCAGAAGCAGTTCAACTGGAAAGAGTAGTAGTGTACGGTTTCTCTACGAGACTTTTCTATGTCTAGTCGATACAGTTTTCGTTATGTACTCGGTGTTTTTATTTTATTTTTATCTACTGGTTTTAGTCTAGATCTAATCAATTGTTTGTGTAGAACGGTATTAAGAATGTAAAACTGTATCGTTTATTTCTTAGTTAATAAAACTCTCCCCCCCCTCGGTCCCCCTCCCCACCCTGGTTAATTTAATTAAGAAGATTGTCGGGATCGTGGTCCTCAGGTTTAAAGTCATTCTTTCGAAAACCTCTTTTGTCAACAAAGCGTAATAAAATGTACCATAGTTTCTTCCTATCGGATTCGAGTTCAGTGCGAACGGAGTATCATATTAACTAAAGGAGGGTAAATTCAGTTCAGCTGTAGTACCCGGATAGTTTTTTAGAGATTGGATCTACATTCCTGACAATTTATATTTTGATATCTTTGTAGTAAAAGACGATCGAATTCGAAAACCTCTTTTGCCAACAAAACGTAATAAATTCCATGTTACGTTTAGGAAAAACTACGTATAGTGAGTACTTACACGATTATTACCTACATCAATAGACGTTATCGTGGTTCATTATTACTACGTTTAAGAAAAAGAACCATGAATACTTATTATTACGTATTCTCTCGAAGAATAGTGGCATTTTTGCCCCTTTTTTCGTATGGACAAACGGAAAACTCCACGTTTCTAAACTGTCACTTTTTCGTACGAGAAGATCTCTTCTTTACACTACGCTGTTGTTACCATGTTCCCTATCTATTCGTAAGTTGAGCCGGAAGTCAAGGCTTAAAAGAGGAAGTAATACTCTTTCGAAAGAGAGGTTCTATAGCTGTATGAGTAAAGAGTTTCTTTAAAGGAGGAAATCCTAGAGAAAAACCCAATCTCGTGAATAGAGCTCCGGGAGTGGAAGATAATAATTGAGTTCGTGAAAGAGAAATATGTGGCACCTTAATTGACTTCTGAAATATTATAGTGAGTTATTATGATGTTATAGAGAAAGTGTGACGAGCTGGAGTAGAGAAAGAACGACGTCAAGTATCCAGTCTAGGAGAAGGGAGGAAGATTCTCAGGGCTGGAGAAAGTGGTTAGATAGTTAAAGAGGAACTTCTCAGAGTAAACGAACAACGTCCGCTCGTTAGAGTAATAGAAATATCCGTAAGGGGAGTCTATTTCATCTCCAAAAGAAAAGATCGAGAAGAAAGTGGTCGAACCGTGGAAGTTATAGTTCGACTTCACGCAGTTGTTGAAACGTTTCTAGGTACACTAAAAGAACGTTCCGAACTTGAAAGAATGGGAGAAGACTATTGAGAGACAGGAAGAGTTAGTCATCCGAGTCGGGTAGAAGTTAAAGTTCCAAGTTGAGAAGTATTTTCAAGGAGCATCACAAGTTTAGTTTGAGATTTGAGTGATTCGCTCAGAACTCGAGGAGGTTCATTTAGTATCTTAGGAAGTCCACGAATAAAAGACTGAGATCGTGAAGACAGGACGACGAGTTAGGAGACTAAGGGAAGAGCTCAAGCAAAAATTGGTTTACTTCTCTTAGTTAGACTAGCGAGCAATTTCAGTTAACACTACGAGAAAGTAGTGATTCTGATGACTTCTTGTTTATGTTTAAAAGGTCGGAGTATGCGAGCCGTTTCTATCTTGACGAAAGGAGAACGTCGAGTAACACAAAGAGCTAGTTTCAGACATTAAGAAAACTTTATCTAAGTAAGAAGAGTTAGTTCAACCGTTAGAGTGGGACACTACAGTTCATTCGAAGGAAGTTTAAGTTATCGAAAGGTGAATTTTGGAGGTAGAGTGAGAAGTTACGGAGACGGGAAAACAGCGGACAAAGTTACGGAAAGGCATCAACAAGTAAATTGGGATTCTAAAGTACTAAGAAAAAGAGGTTTCGTTGTTAAAGGAATTGGAACCAGAGTTCAAGTGTGAATTCTTACGTAAAAACACTAGACTCAAGTCTGTTTAGCTCAGGATAGACGGAATCTTCACACCGTTCTTGACTATAGAGTCATAAGTATTTAACCAAAAGTAGGAGGCATAGGCGGTAATTTAAGTAATACAACGGACAGAGTCTGGTCTAGCAAAAGTTCTCTTGAAGTAGAAGTTGAGAAAGACTTCTAGGGTTGAAAAGCAATTATAATTCACATGAACGTTCGTCTAATTGGGGAAGAGAGTCGAAGAGTAATACGACGCTGTCGCTAGAATAGAGAAAAAGAAATAAATTTTAAAGGACGAACTTAACACTTTGATCGAAGAGACGTTCAACTCTACTGTGGTCCATGAAGACTGTAAGACGTTCTTCTCAACTCAACAAGAGAAAGTGTAGATGGTTTAAAGAAAGGTTCTGTTCATACAAGTAGCTTCGTGGGTATATAAAGTCGACGAGGAGAAGCTCGAAGAGGACACATCTAACCAAGAAAAGAAGGTCGCTTACTTAGACCAAAAGATTTCGATGGTTAAAGTAGACTGCACTAAGCTACTGTCAAAGCACAAGGAATAAAAATTGTAGGTTATCTAGAACGTTGAGGAAGTGCACTAATACACACTCTAGAAAGAGGGAGCTATTTCTACTCACGAACAGAAGATCAAGACGCACGGATGAGAGGTATAAAACGTCTTCGTCACAATACGAAAGGTGGACTTTTGGTTGGAACGTATAGTCTAAATGATCCCTATCACCTTTTCGTGTTGAATGACTTTCCAACTATCCTTACAATATACTTTTGTCTGCTTCGGAGAAAGCGTGTTCTTTTGTGATTAATTTACTTCGACTTATTAGTTTACATTACAGAACTTTTTTGCCTACTTCAGAATTATGGCCCCCCTTACCGATAACATAAGAATGGACCCTCTGTTCTAATAAGAAAAGTCGTTCGTTTGACCTCAAGACTCATTCTTCTCTGACCGGTCTAAGAAGTCTCAGAAAGTTGAAAAGAGAGTTTGTGAGTTCAAGTCGCAACCGTAGTCTATTACTTAAAAGGTTCTTCCTTTAAAAAAGACTTTGGAGTCGTTATAAGGCCACTTCCCAGAGATGGACCCTTTGGTCTTGTCGAAAGAGCCTATACACACACCTTTAAAGAAGCGACTCCCTCAAAGATCTTCGCAGGTCACTGCAATAGACGAGAGAGTTCCAAAGATTAAGTCGTAACCGTAGACTTTCTCTCAAAAGATTATGACGTGAGAAAAGTCTTTGAAGGAGGTATAGAAAGTGGAAAAGATGGTCCTGCGGTAAAAGTTAGAGTATAAACGACGTACAGAGAAAGTCAAGGTATAAAAGTGAGACGTTGAGAAATTGATTTTGGACCTGACAGACATTTAATAAAGACTTGGGGAGTTGGAGGGGGCGATCTAAAAATACAAAGACAAGATCTAGTAAAGAGAGAAGAAATACGGATCATTCCAGAAAGACTTCTCGAAGGAAAAGTGGATTTACCTTGGGGTGAAGTAAAAGCTCGAAGAGGAAACGAACGAAGTTATTTAAATAAAGCAATACCTCTAGAAAATAGTTCGAGTGTCTCCTCTCTAAAACAAGTAAATCCGGTATTTAAAGAAGAAACACGGCTAATTCCAGAAGGACTTCTTGTCGAAAAAGAGGATTTACCTTGGGGTGAAGTGAAAGCTCGAAGAGGAAACAAAGGAAGTTATTTAAATAAAGCAATACCTCTAGAAGAGAGTACACGTGTCTCCTCTCTAAAACAAGGAAATCCGGTAGCTAAAGAAGAAAAAAGACTAATTCCAGAAAGACTTCTCGACGAAAAAGAAGATTTATGTTGGGATGTAGTAGAAGCTCGGAAAGGAAACGAAGGGAATTGCTTAAATACAGGAAAACCTTTAGGAAATAGGACTCGAGTCTTCTTTCTTACACGAGTAAATTAGATAGTTAAAGAAGAAATGCGACTTATTCCAGAAAGACTTCTCGAAGGAAAAGAAGATGTACCTTGGAATTTAGTGAAAGTTTGAAGAGGAAACGGAGGAAGTTGCTCAAATGTAGTAATACTTCTAGGAAATAGTATTCGAGTCTCCTCTCCAACACAAGTAAATTAGACAGTTAAAGAAGAAACACGGCTGACTCCAGAAAGACTTCTCAAAGAAAAAGAAGTTGTACCTTGGGATGTAGTAAAAGTTCAAAGAGGAAACGGAGGTAGTTGCTCAAATCCAGTAATACTTCTAGGAAATAGTATTCGAGCCTCCTCTCTAACACAAATAAATTAGACAACTAAAGAAGAAACACGGTTGATTCCAGAAAGGTTTCTCCAAGGAAAAGAAGATGTACTTTGGCATGTAGTAAAAGTTCGAAAAGGAAACGGAGGAAGTTGCTCAAATGCAGTAATACTTCTGGGAAATAGTATTCGAGCCTCCTCTCCAAGACAAGTAAATTAGACAGCTAAAGAAGAAACACGGCTGATTCCAGTAACACTTCTCAAAGAAAAAGAAGTTGTACCTTGGGATGTAGTAAAAGTTCGAAGAGGAAGCGGAGGAAGTTGCTCAAATCTAGTAATACTTCTAGGAAATAGTGTTCGAGCCTCCTCTCTAACACAAGTAAATTAGACAACTAAAGAAGAAACACGGTTGATTCCAGAAAGGCTTCTCGAAGGAAAAGAAGATGCACCTTGGGATGTAGTAAAAGTTCGAAGAGGAAACGGAGGAAGTTGCTCAAATCCAGTAATACTTCTAGGAAATAGCATTAGAGCATCCTCTCTAACACAAGTAAATTAGACAACCAAAGAAGAAACACGGTTGATTCCAGAAAGACTTCTCGAAGAAAAAGAAGGTGTACCTTGGGATGTAGTAAAAGCTCAAAGGGGAAGTGGAGGTTGTTGTTTAAATACAGTAATACTTCTAGGAAATAGTGTTCGAGTCTCCTCTCTCTTGCAAACAAATTAGAGAGCTAAAGAAGAAACACGGCTGATTCCAGAAAGACTTCTCGAAGAAAAAGAAGATTTACCTTGGGATGTAGTAAAAGCTCGAAGAGGAAACGAAGGAAGTCTCTTAAACGCAGTAATACTTTTAGGAAGTAGTATTCGAGTCTCCTCTATTAAACGGATAAATCAGAGAGTTAAAGAAGAAAGGAGACTATATCCAGAAAGACTTCTCAAAGAAAAAGAAGATTTACCTTAGGGTGGAGTAAAAGTTCGAAGAGGAAACGAAGGAAGTTATTCAAGTAGAGCAATACGTCTAGAAAATACTACGCGACGCTCCACTCTAAAACAAGTAAATCAGACAGTTAAAGGAGGAATTCGAACGTTTGACAGTAAAGATTTAGGTTGAACAAGGCGAGGTTGAGTAAGTTGAAGAGGGAGTGAAAGACTTAGAGATGTTGGTTAAAAAAGTCAAGAAGAACCCTAAACCACACGTCTAGAAGGTATGTAGCTTTTCGGACGAGTCGAACTTACGCAACGAGCGCGAGTAGAACATCCGACAAGACCTCCAAGAGGTAGAGGAGAACGAAAACGAGGTCAAGAAAGAGGAAGCGGAAATGATAGAGAAGATTCTATAGAAAGACGTTAACATCTCAAACCAACTCGAGAAGTTACGATAAATCGAAGAGCTAAAGGGAACGGTATAGTAGTCATTCGAAGAATTCAAGTGAGAGACTTAACCTCTCAACTACAAGCTGTCACCTATTAGAGAGTTATGTACGGACTATTAATTGTTGTCGACGGAGAAAGAGTCTCAAATTCACAAGTTCCCGGAGGAATTCCGAAACCTAAAGTGAGCGTCGGAATAAACGGGACACTCTAAGACTCCAATAGACTAGAAAGTTTGCTCTATGAAGAAGAACGTTTGAGAAATAGAGTAATAAACTTAGCAGAAAGAGAAAGTTGAATTAACAAAAGAGAAGTGGAACTTTCAACTCCGGAAAAGAGTGAGAGGGAAGTAGTCAGCTCTCGTATAGTAAGTTGACAAAGTCGGGGAAAAGGAGCCTTATTCGGGGTAAGGAGAATTGTTGTACGTTAACACCGCTACTACGTAGAAAAACATGAAGCAGCACTAGTTTTTCACATGCTTGACCACGCCGGTAAAGTCCTCACACTCCAAGTTAAAGTTCGGGTCTTCTTGATCAACCGCTAAGTAGTCTATTATGATCTCCTTAGACCAAACCCTTAACAAGTCGTTGTCTCCGATACCAAGATACTCGGACTGCTTCGCGGGGACACCGTACCAGCATGGCGAGACGATTTCGCGCCATACGTGCTATTTTAAGGAGGTGGTTAAAGTATTCGAGCCCTGCAAAGAATATCATGTAGAGGCGAGAAGAACGTTTGCTTAGTCGTAGAAGAAGATACTCAAACTAGTAAGGAAACTGGAAGTACAGGTATAGACAGCTTCATTTCGTGTCTTGAAAAAAATAATCACCTTTCTAGTAAGTTATACTCTATCTCTTAGTTAAGTTCAGACTTACAACGCATACGAAAATATATTACGGTATATGCTTAGATAAATCGAGTTGAGTGTAGAAATACTAGTAGTCAGTGATCTTTTGAGAGTCGTACGTCTTTACTTCTATTTTACACAACATCGTTAAATTTTAGTTTGGAGTTCTAAACACAATAGTAAGTATTATAAAACTTGCTATTTCGTCGTCGAACTATTGTTAGATGATCGTAATCACGACTACAAGTCGTTTATTTTTTCGAAGCTGTTTCTTATAGTTTAGATTGTTTCAGCCTTGTGTGTAAAGAAATATTAAAGATAATATACGTGTCATCTTCTTTATAAAAAATTTTTTTAGGTGTAAATGTCAAGTATTGTTTTGTGAGCCTTGTTGTTTAATTCCACCTTTATCATGGACATTCTAACAGGACTTCGGTGAACCTTAAGAAGCCCGACTATACTGACAGGGTGGTGGTACTCATGTCGGCGGAACTAAGTCGTACACTGTTTCAGCGGTAGTTAGGTTATTTCATTTTGCTTAGACGGAGAAAGCCTAAACTCTACCGTGTCCAAACCATGGTTAATACTTGATTCAATATCTAGGTTCGGTCTTCCTCTCGATTTATCTTAGATGTGTGTTAGATTTGTCTATCCGTTTTGACCAACGATTGTCACTTTCTTTACAGAACATCCACGATGAGACTAATCATTACCTGGACGTTTCAACGTATTTTTTTCAATCTTAGTCGTTCACTTATTTTCAAAATGCCCTATCGTTTTTCTTGAGAACCTGAACCGTTCGCTCTATAATGGGGTAGCCGTTTAAACTAAGTTTTTCGTCAATCTAATGAACCCCTCATCGAATTCTTGAGGCCAATCTACAATGTGTAGTGAATAGAGTTTCTCAGTTCATTAGTCTTGTAACTAATTTCCTTCTTTTAGTATTCTTTTTAATACCTAGTTAAACGTACGGTTTTTTTCTTTCCCTTACTCCTTCTTTGAAGTAATTCTCTTCTTAATTTTCTTTTTTTTTTCTCTTCCCTTTTTGTTTCTTCTTTTGTTTCAGTTTCAGTCTTCCAAAAGAACTGTTTACTTGATGTACTAATCCGTGAATAAGATAAAAAGATGGTTGTAGTGATTACCTTCTTTACCTTTGTGTTGATTTGTTTCGACAACTTATGTAAATCCGGTAAAATTAAAGAAAATCAAAGCAGTGAATATAGAGGGAATTTAAAAAACAAACTGTTTTTCCTTTTCATACTTTTTTTTTTTTCCTTCTCTTTAGAGTGCATAGTTTGTAAATCAAAGGGCGAATTTGGACACTCATTGTTTCATTTATATTATAGAACGTTTCGTGTTACGTATTAGACTAAGTACTGTTATACCATTATTCTACCATTTATTGACTTTTTTAGTTTTCTTTAGTCGAATAATCATCTTTCATCATAATTCGACCCTATTTTTTTTAGTTTTGTTTTTCTAACGGTTACAGTGTTTTTAGTGTAGTCTCTCGATTTAGCTGGTGCTTTCAAGGATCTAGTCTGAGAGGTCTAGTCTTATAGACTTGTGTAAATGTTTTACTACGTTTTTTATGATTGAATTTTACGGACCTTGAGCGTTTTAGTTTACAAGATGAGATTTATAAGGCGTCCTTATCCTTCTAGGTTTCACGTTTTCTTATTTTCTGTTAGATACGTAGTTATAAATTGGAGTGGAGTCATACTTCCCCTTTTTCGTTGCTTATTTAGTCTTGTTTTCGTTTGTTTAATCTCGTCCTTTTCACGTAAGTTTTCTCCTCCGAATTAGTGTCATTGTCTTCGTGTTTGAGAAGATTCACTAGTTTTTAGAGTGGATGAGTGGGTCGTTTTGAGTAGTTTTTATCAGTTTTTCCTTTTAATCAAAACTAGGCTGAAGTGTTGACCAATTGGAGTTCTGTGTTTTTTATTAGAGACTTTAGTCTTCTAGCTCAGGTTAGTTCACTCGTTCTCTCTCTCTCTGGATGTTTGATGATGTTTTTAGTTCAAAACTCTACTTAGCCTAGTTTTGACTAGGTCTAGTGCTTTTTGAATCTATAGTAGTTGTTCCAAAAGGGTAGTATTCTCATTTTTTCTTCGTTAAAAATACCTCCCCCCTCGTATGGTATCCGGTTTTATGCTTCACCCAAGAGTTTTCGTCGACGCTATCATCTAGGGGTCGGCGAAAAGAGTAGGTGAGAGTTGGGTAAAAGCGTTGTGGGGGAGAGAGAGAGAGAGGGAGGAGAGGAGAGTGTGTGTTGTGAGAGAGAGAGAGGGGTGACAAAGAGAAAAGATACATCGAAAAAAACCATGACCATGTTGGTTCGCGCTCCGGTTTCGACGCGGGACTTTTTCGTCTTCGACTTAGTGTTCTGTTATTTTCTACCACTTTCCTCTCTAAAAAATTCTAGTGTGATCTCTTCCCTAAAACCCCATTAACCCCGCATCCTAAAATGACCCGAAGAGCCTTTTAAACCCTAATTTAAACACATTAATACTAAACACACCCACTCCGCTGCGTCTCTTACTCTAATTCGATTGGCTGGGTTAATTTTAATTTAAACGTAACTAAAGCGGGGCTTCAAAAAAAACCTACTTTAACAGTTTAACTACTCGTCATCAGGGACACGATAAGGTTATAATGTAGAGGCAGGGACACGGTTCGCATGAGTCTAATCCTGTCACTGCTTAAACTTTGACACCTTATCATGTCCCTTCTATGCAACAGTAAAATCGTAAAGTGGGAGGTATGATAAAATACACCCGGGGTGCACAGTCGGATTATCGATCCTCGCGTCAAAAACAACCGGCAATGTGGCCTGTGCCGGAGCCTACAAACCTCTCTAAATGTTCCTACGGGAGCCGCTTACACTAACCGAGCGTGAAGGGCTCGGAGTCTACAAAAAGAAAAAAAGAAAAAAAAAAATTAAAGAGAGCGCGAGACTAACCAGCCCAAGCCAAAACCGAAAAACCCACCCACCTAGACTACTCAACGTGTTCATAGGCGACGAAACTATAAATAAATGTTCGACCAGGATGTACTAATAATGAATGAATCACCCAACTAAACCAAAAATTTAAACTAGAATTTTAAATGTTTTTAGGAAAAACTAATAATATTTCTAAAACTTGAATCCTGAAAGATTTTCGAATTTGATAGCTTCTTCTTGCTACTATACTTTTATAAATCTCCTATTAGATTCGATTTTAAATGTCATTTAATGTGTATATCATAAATATCATAGACTATTTAATAATTAACTCTATAATAATCGTATATATACCTTTATACAAGATACCAGTATTGATGAGCTCTTATCACCCAAGAAGTTGTAATCAAAACCTTAAGTTTAGAATAGTATTTAAAATACTTAGATAAACATATAAAGATGCGAATATAAACATATTTAGTAATAAGTTTATTCGGGTGCATGTAATGCAAGAGATAGATAACACGATACTAATTCGGTAACCATTGATTGATTAACATGTAACGTGAACGTTTACACTACGATCACCGAATAAACCTCTATAACGTGCCTACCAAATTAACGTAAACCAGAGTCAGATCATGAGCTAGAGGCTGAAGTGGTTAATTCGAAGATCTCTCGATAACGCAACGTAATTTAGGGTGTACGTCAAAATGAAATAGTTACCCAGGGTTTAAAATGCTCGAAACCTTATCAACATTCCTTATCAACATTCCTAAAAAAAAAAAAAAAACTCTTTTTCGACATTCCTATAACTTTAATCTTACTTTTCGGCAAATTAATTAAGGATCGAACTAAGATAAAGTTTCATATACTGATTTGGATATCGCACTAAGATAAAATCGAACCTCCTCTAATTTTTTCGATGGAAAGTTGAGCCTTCCCTGTTTCGTGGACCTGGACTATCGAAAAGATACTCAAAAATAGTCTGTAAGGCCTTCCAATAATTCCTTCTACACAAGTTGTAAAAAGATCTTGATATACTGCTTGCCGAGAGATGCGCAGAATAGCTAAAGAGAATATAAACAAACTAGGGGTTTTTCTTACCTCGTCAAGCTCGCTTCCTAAAGTCTGGGTAGTCGAACGAGTTGCCTTAGGTGTTATATTAGAGCTTTCAGAATCGATTGGCTAACCTTCTTCACGACGGCCCGGAATATAGAAGAAGAGTTAGTCGAAAGAACTTTCCCTCTGAAGAATGTATACGAAAACAGTGCCGATCGCTTGACTAACGTATCCCGAAGTTTCTTTTCCACCTCCCAGAGCCCTAATCCCATCTGAAGCTCTTCCGGATACTATTCTAATTGACCAGAAAGTACTCTTTCTAAAACCTTGAAGACCCTAAGTTGTTTTTTACCACAGTTACCCAACTACTCACATGTACATTGAGATTCCATCGCTAGGAGCAATTGCCGCACCGTTGCTTTACCTAGTTTTGCTTTTCCCCCCATGCCGTTCCGCTAGGGGAGAGTGGAATAGAAAAAGACAACCAACGTCTTACGGATCGATCCTACTGGTTGTCTCGTTAAAGTGTATTAAATAAATCTCCACAACCCGGGTGTCTTCTATCAATCCAGTGCAACTAGGTTATACGCCTACTGTGGAAAAAAAGACTCCGATTTTTTATCATGAACTTCTTGTAGCTTAAATACACCTCGGATAAACTCACCCAGAGACCTCAGTTCTATTTATCTCTATTTTGACTTGAGAATATATACCCTTCATGTCACCCCTTCCTATCATCTGATCGAAATACAGATCCTACGTTCCAACCCCACAATGGCTGGTCTATAAATCCAAATGGTAACACGTTATTCTGTGACGTATTCCTCCAAACCTCTCTAAATTAGCTCTTCTGGGTTTCTTCCTAACTACCAACCGTTCGATTTAATGAAAGCTGCCCACCGTCCGAATGCGATCACTCAAGCCAGGAATGATTAAACGGTGAGGTGAAAAAAAGGTAAATGTTTCGAGGTTTTACTCATTAATTCGCAAATCTTCGTAATGCCTCTTTGAAGAAGATTTTTCCTACACGTCTATTATCCCCACCGTAGATAAACCAACGGACCTCATGACACACATCCTCATATTTCCTTCCTCCTGAGCCTCAATTCCTAAACCGTTGATACTTGCTACGAGATGAATGCTTTACCACCACCGCGGATAAATGCCTCTCCTTCAACGTTACCTTATTAAATGAATCTTGCAATATAATAAGATCTTCCTCTGGTAACTTGCTTCCTCTTGAAAGTTTGGTCGAAGGGTTATCACCTTCTCACACAACAGGTGTTTCCTCAAAAAAGTTTACGCCTGACATGATACTCGAACCCCTACCACTCGAGTATCTGAAAACCAGCCTGTCTACCACACCGTTTCAAAGAAACTTCTGCAAAAAAAGTCTGTATATGCTATTCCAACAATGTTTCGTCCAAACATAATTCCTCACAAAGAGCAGATTGTTTACCTCTACCGCTTTTTAAAACTCTCCTCAACCTTGTACCCGAGCCTTATTGGCTCACTCTGATTCCCTTAAGTTCCTATTCGAACGAAGGAAAGCCTGCTGTTTACTTGGACTACTTCAAGCCACCTCTACCTTACGTCCTTTATGTAAGAGACAATTTAGCCAGATAAACCACTGAGCTTCCCCTCCATAGGTTCTATGATATGACTAAGTGTAAACCTTTGAATTTTATGGATATTTTCATTTTTAAAAGAATACCGATAGGAAATTCTTTTTCTAGGGGTGCCGACTATTAGATGACTTTTTCCCTACCAACCCATTAGTAGAGACACAGGATACACCACTTCAATGCCTCTGCCACCTGGTGGAGGAATATCCTACACACATGTGATCCAAATACGAAAAAGCTTGGAACCTCCTGTAGGTCACAAATGTCTGATACCTCCTGTATAACTGTTAGACCTAATTTTACTGGTCTTTATAATCCAGCCCCCTCTAAGACGTTCTAGACTAATGGCATCATCGCACGACCACCAATTAGACCTTTCTTTCTTTATTGCGCTAAAAATTTTTGGTGAAACGACCGGGAGAGAAGCATCAGCTCGTATAGTTAATCAACCATTCTCTCACCTCCCTGAAAACAACTCGACTTATTAGACAGCTAATGAAAACAACAATAAAGAGAAAAGAAAAAGAAGAAAGAAACTCGATATAAAAAGAAGAGCTCGGTACAACAGATTGACAAACATCGGTTTCAAGTAATAGCTTTACTTATTTCGCCCATCGCACGATGGAAAAAGAGTTTTTTTTTTTTTAACTTTAGAGTGCTTCTTCGTACAATCGACCTACTTTTTTATTCAATAATACAAGCAAAAACTTTCATTATTATAACACGAGTAATAAGTATAAGTCAACTTTATACTAAATAAGATAAAATAGTTTTTTTTACTATATAAAAATAAGACTGGTTTATGTTATTTTTTACAAAGGCACCAATAATAGGAAAAAAGATCACATAATAGGTTTGATTTTTTTTTCTCATCTTTTGAGAAAAAAAGTATTTAAGGATAGATTTTATTTAAAAAAAATGAAATTATAGTGCAAATTTCAAAGTCGTTAGTAAAATTTAACAATATTTCAAGCTTATTTAGACTTAAAGAAAAGAAAATATATATATACATATATATATATGTGTGCGTGTGCGCATCTTAATAACACGATAATATATATTCGTTCTTGTTTTTTGTTTTATTTATTTTTTAGTTAGACGTTTTAATTACCGTTAAGACTTTAAATCATGCTGTACAACCAGTAAACTCCACCTTAAAATTTCCGCTACGCCAACCGCGGCTGCGGTTTACTCGGCCCGGGTGGTTTTCGGTCCCAGACCACACTTAGGGTGTGTGTCGAACCAAGACACATCTTCTCTAATTGTGTTATATATCATAATTGTGGAGTAGGTATAAGTATAGGGAGTGGGTCTTATTTAAATTTAAAAGTAAGGTAAACAAGTGTTCTGAACAATTTACGTTTCTTATAAATGATTATCGTATAACCTTACCTATTATATTTATTAATTTCACTACTAATGTTGACTTTAATAAGAAATTAAAAAATATATATTTAACCGTACAAAAAATGAAACTTCTTAATAACGTCGGAGCAAATAATGCAAATTAACAGGGGAAACTATTAGGTCTCAAACAAAATTTTCAAGATTAAAAATGATAAGTGGTTTACAGGGTCAGTAATAAAAGAGAAAAAAAAAACAAGAAAACAACTTTTTCAACTTGATCTTTGTTTTTAAAAACCTTTTCAGCTTCTTTCACCTTCAAAATTGTAATAACACTCCTCCTACTGTTAAACTTGTGCCTTAACACATACCAGAACAGGGACATCTTCTAATCGTACGCTTAGAAAACTGGGTCGTGAACAAACAAAGTAATTAGTCACATTTAAATTTAATAATGAATAATTTCAAAGGTTAGATTGGTGTAAAAGAAAAAGAGTCGTATGATTAATTACGCCAACAACACTAAAGATTTCTGTTATTAACGTTTTCTTTCCCCCCTTTATGGGGATATTTTCCTATTAAGATACAATATCCGTTTTTTTTTTTTTTTTGAATTAACACGTTATTAAAACTTTTATACACTTATTATGGAATATTACCATATACTTTGATGGTAACGAATCTCGTCCGTCAAATTAATTCAACCATAAACTAAACGAGCTAACCTATTAGAGATAAGTTTAAGATGAAAGATGCCTCTATTATATACACGCTACTGTATACTAGTGAGAGAGGGAGGGAGAGAGAGAAAGAACAAGAGACAAAAACGCGTACACAAACGATTGTATATATTGTCCACTCAACGAAACGATTCGATCAACTGGGAATAATATATAGATTATTAATTGGACGAATTATGTTGTATAATACTAGTCACATAGTTTAGTTTGGTTGGGGAAGTAAAATTTAAATAAATCAGGTGCATTTAAATATATATGATATATATAGTGTGGAGAGGAGTTAATATTTAAATAATTTAAATTATATGACATAGTGTGGGGAGTAGTTCGGTGGTCACACAGTTATGATCGATTAAGTATCCAAATTTGGGAACCAAAAACACGAGGTTTATAAAATTGAAAAAAACGGGAAAAAATTTAATGGTACGTACTGATTTACCATGTAACGACGTAATTTGTAGAAAAATTGTCTTACGAGTTTACATTATATGCTAGGTATTTGTTTTAGTGATTAAGTGGAGATCAAGAATAATTTACTACGTCGTTATCGGACCAGTTTTGACCCCGTAGTAGGGGGGGAAAAAAATTTTTTTTTTTTCTTCTCTTTTTGAATCGTGGTGTTAGTATAATAACTAATTGAAGGATTGTCACTGTGTTTGTAGAAGAATTGGATTTGTTAGGATTCTACCGGTTGATTAGGAAGAAAAAAAAAAAACTCATTCCTCATCGAACGATAACGGAGTAAATAATTAATCTACTTGATTCAATGTTTCACTCCCTTGGTCCGGAAAATCCCCCTTTTTTTTTCCTACCGGTTGATTAAGTTAGTATTTATGCAATATTAGACTATACTAGTTTATCCGGATGTTATGTAGGTTAAAGTGTTTTTATTGTTTTTTTAACTTTTTTTTTTTTTCTTCTCTGAACAGCTAAACATGAAGAACTCTTCTCTACAATAAAGTCTTGAGACTGGTTTATATAAGGACTCAAGTTCCGTTGCTCTTGGGGTTTAATCTATTACAATCTGCCCATTATGTAATTACATGTATCAAACATTTGCGATTTGGGATTTGTGCGAGCTGTTTCGAACTTTGTTCTTTTACACCACTACCACGAACTGATCATCACGGGTTCTAGTATTGATAACTAAGTTAGACCCTGGCGTACGGGGTACGTAGGTCACCGGGTTATATATCAAAGTGAGTAAACTACGTTAAGTACACGGGCTCAGGTACGAGTAGGGTGAAGTGGCGTAAAAACTCGTAATATTAACTGACCGTTTTCGACGTGGGTGGGGATGAAGAGAAGTAACGTAATAGACGTGTGGGTTGTTGGTCTCTTCACATTCACGACGTTACAATCAAACTAAACTTAGAGATTAGGTTTATACACCAGCCTAAAGGTGTTCTCTAGTATTCTAATGACGTTAGCTTCTTTAACGTAGTGCTCGTATTGTGTTAAACTCTCTAATGACGTTAGTACCAATTTTACGTATACTTATTAATGGAGCACAGAGCGTCATCTTTTTTGTGCGCTAATACAATTCTGATTAAAACATAGTGAAGAATAATCTAATTAGAAAGGTAGACGTACCATACTGTACGCAAACCAACTTTAACATGCGTTTTAATGTGGTGTTTGACTCTCTAATGACGTTGTACTAATATTTTACGTATGTTTATTAATGGAACACAGAGCGTCATTCTTTTTGTACGTTTATATAATTCTGATTAAAACATAGTAAAGAATAGTCTAACTAGAAGGGTAGACGTACTATACTGTACGTAAACCGACTTTAAAACACGTTTTAATGTGCAGTGATTTCGAGCGATGGATGAGCCTCGTATCAAAGGTGAGAACCTAGTATTTATAAAAAGTTTCTTTACTGTTGGTTCCTACCTCTATCTCTGTTCTCCTTAATCTTTCCCTCACCGGGGAAACTATTTGGCGTTATTATATATATCGAGCTCCTCTATATGTATTTCGCGCTTGTACAGTGGTATTCTAAAAAAAACAAAAAGACTCTCTCTCTCTCTCTCTCTCTCTCTCTCTCTCTCTCTCTCTCTGACCACAAATAAATAAAAAAATCTTTATTTTAATTAACAAAGCTTAAAACTCTGGAGTCCATAGTTGATAGTTTGCAAAATAATGAACGTGATCCTTGCCGGCCACACAGTTTCTTCTAAGGACTACTCGTGATTACCTCTCTTTGGGACAACCGTACCTAGTTATCCTCTTCTCGTACTATCGATCTCTACCACCCCGTGTAAGTTGAGTGGAAAGCCGATGTTCTCTGTCTCCAAAATACCTGAGTGTACGGATGGGCTAACTACGAGTGATCGAGTGTACGAGGTGTGGAGGTGTGTGACGTACATACTATGTGCGTACGTAGCGTACGTTATGGTAGACGGATGAACTTATAAATTAAACTAGAAAGGATATATATAATACAAGTATAACGTATTAAATATATTTCTAGGTTGAACAGGATTCAAACACGAAAGCGCATAATCTCATGTGATTATAGCTGTTACGTTCATTTCAAAATAGCGGCTTTCTACTAAGTTATAGTTAAATGTGTCCGAGGAGCGCGAAATGTTAAAATGTTAATGTCCACATAGCGAGCGAAATACACATGATTTTCTTACACTGTTATGTTCAACCAGCACTAGACTTACTAGCCATTCTTAATTATGTAGATTTATTATCCGAATTTTGAGTGTTTAAAAGCGAATGGTGAAAAGCTTATTATATTCCTGACTAATAGACACTGGATATTAAGTTCTTGATTTTTATAAACAAATGTGAACTGACCGGAGAAAACTAAGAGGAGGGAGGAAACTAAGAGGAACCGCATAGAAAACATCGATGCATGATAAAACATTAAGGTTTATGAGTAAATATTTTTTTTATGAACAATTAATTAATTATCACATTAATTAACAAAGTAAGTCAAGGTTCTATAATTTAACACACCTACCACTATTAAGAGTAGTACCCAGTTTTCTACTGTAAACCTTTAACCGCAGAAAATTAATGTTCTTTGTTCTTTATACTCGATCTGTGTGTCGCTTCCATGATAATAAACACGAGATAGAAATATCACCCCACTGTTTTTTTGTTGAGTACACTGTTCCTGTTCCTCGGTCGAATATAATAGAAACATAATAGAGTAGGTTGAATATAATAACATAGTTGGTTATAATTAAATCACTAGAATTACCGTGATGATGCTATTAACTACGATGTTCCTCTGTTTTCTCAGATATCCTACGATTAGTCACAGTTCATGTAAAAATGAAACAAAGGATCGCATTGCTAATGAACCTATATATAGTGCCGTTATCTCGATTAGAATTTAAATATGGTAAAGCACTTACTCAAGCTGGCGGTGAAACTTGAGATCGCCTAATTTATAGGTAGAGCATGGAGTGGGGGTTCGAATGTGATAGGCAAACACTCCAAAAAAAAAAAAAAAAAAAAAAAAACTCTCTATCCATCGTGCGATGACTGAAGCAAATTTTTATTTGAATCGACCTTTATACTTAGTTGATCCTAAGCTTGAACCCAGAGCCCATGGTTGGTAATTCGGGAAACGGTGAACGAGATCCCTGCCAGCCATAGGCAAACACTCCAAATGAGGCACGACGTACGCTCTAATTTAGTTATAAATTAACGATGTAAATCACTCTAGCTTTACAGTTTGATAGTGATACTGAGCCAACCCTAACGCTTTTTTAATTAACGTAATATGTGTTGTTTTTATCACGCTACTTTTTATAATATAAACACAGATATGTATTACGTTACTCAATTAATGTTATATAAGCCACACTAGGATAGGTTTTTATATCTTCATGTAGGATACTAAAGCGCCATTGAAGTTAAATAGATAATAACATACTCAGAATTATGATTTATTTACCCGGATATCAAACACTGATTTTCTACTCATAACCGTGGTTGCTTTTGGTTTTTTTCGGGTATAAAAAAATAACCTAAACCTATAGCCCGAATTTTTAAAGTAGAGTTGTTAAACCCGGCCTAACGCTCTCGGGTTTTAAAATATTGTTTAACACTGATTACAAACGGCTAAGTCGCTCGGCTTAACTGAACAGCTTACTCAATCTCGGGATGCTAGTTTCTCGGGGTGCGGTGTTCTCCTGAGCAGGTATCTAATAACAATAGCAAAGATTTTGAATTTTTAAAGTTCAAGAAGTTTAGACTTGAGTGGTAAGCCAGGGTTTGACTTGGGTAAATTCCCGGTTTAAGAGATTGAGCCCACGCCTGGGTTGAAACCGAGATTGGTTTGTTTGATCTTAGATCAGGTAAATACCCAGCTTGGGGTCTATACTTTCTTGCTGCGAAGATTGACTAATTTGGTTGCCAAGCCAAGCTATTAAGCTGGGCCAATGCGCTAACATGCCGACCCTACTCGGGCGAACCCTACTGCACCATGTGCGCCACGTGGCCTTACCCAACACGTGATAAAAAAAAAAAAAAAAACCGGGATCTTAAACACGAGGCATCTTTGTCAGCGACCCGTAGGAAAAAATTCCGGGGGTTTTAGAGCGCGGGTAAAGAGGGAGAGGCGGAGGACATCCGAGAGATGCAGGGGCGATCCCAAAGTGCGTAACCTAGCTAGCTTGCAGCGGAGAAGCATAAGAGGAGAAGGGAAGAATAAGGCCATAATTAACTTGTAGAATTTAGAAGCATTTAACGTACCAAGTTAGAGAGAGAATAACCTTTTAACCGTAGAACTCTGGATAAAAACGGTGTAATAATAAGATCTAAACAAAGGACCTAGTTAATAACAGTAAATAGCGCTTTAAAGCCAAAAATTAACCATAAATGACATGAAAATCAAAAAAAAAAAAAAAAAAAAAAACGGATTTCTTCTCTAAAACACTCCTTTAAACTGTGGAGTCCCGAAAGCCTAGTTTCTTACCACACCACTTCCTCTCTAAAAATAATCCAAAAGATTGTCGAGTAACTCTTTTCTCTTCCCGAATTAACTTGTCGCTGTACCTACGCTTCTCTCCTCTTCTCTAACGCTAACGTCCTTAGTGTGGAGCCTTTTTCCTCCCCCCTCTCCTTAGCTTTGACTCCCCAAAGCCTTCGAAAGTACCACTCCTCTACAAGATGGCTCGACTATTCTAACTAGATTCCGTCAACCTATATGTCGACCTCTTCTTTGAGAGATTCCACACCTACCTCCTATTGTCACGAAGAGTCTTCTTTGTGTTCCTTCTCACCCCTTAGCTAGATAGATTTGACCTATATGCTATACATAATCGTGTTCCCTGAATACCATGACACAAAGCCCCTTGGATACTACCGGTTCTACAACGTCCATGCATTATCAAAGAGGTCCGAGTTCTTGATACCTTCAAACAAAGTATAGAGGTGAGTTGTATGAATACGGTAAATGACACATTAACGAAGTATAATCAAGCACAACAATACAAAACTACAAAGCTAAGCAAAATAGAATTTGGAAAAATAAATACAGATACGATGGTTATTCCTTACCGAATAACAACACCAAATATGACCTTAATACATTGACACCCTATATAGAACCACCCGTAGGTTTTTTACTTTCAGAGTTATCGGTAGGTTAATCGGATAGATTTCGTTCAAGGAGTGAACTAATTAAAACTACATTAAAACTTTAAATAATAAGTTATCGGATAGATCTAGTTCGGTTGTAAGAAATTATAAACTGGGTGGAGTCACTATTTTTGATAAGTAGGAAGACAAAATACGAAAGACGATAGTTTAATAGCGTACGAGATCACAAAAAAGGTAGATAATAAATAACGAATGAAACACAACACAGAAACATTTAATTGTGGTCTCCAGAACAAAGACTAACTTGAAAGAATCAGAGAAATAATTTTTTTTTAGCAAACTTTCTCAGAGAAAATCCACAGAGATAACTATCATATAATTATTAAGAAAGGTTGTTATGACACATTAATTAATACGACGGCATAATATCACTTTAACAACCTGACCCCCGTTCTACCCCAACAGTGTCTACGAAAATGACGGCTTACAGCTCGTAGAAAAGCATTCCTCCAACGACAAACCGTATTCGAACTGGTAGGTTTACAATGATCTCATTCTTGAAGAAGACTAAATAATATTTACAACGTATTCAACACGAACTGTGAACACTTAGTATACTAGTGCTTTTAAATATGTGTTTAATAATCGAGCTACACAAACATCTCCTCTCACGTAATCAACAAACAAGGACGACAGACTAAAACGAAATTCGAAATAAGAAATCACTTCATAAATTGGAAAAAACAACGATAATTTACTAGAAAAATAAATAAATGAAGACTTCAAACACCCCCGTAGCTACCCTTGTAGACTTAACTCCTAAGGTGTTCTTTTGTGACGTTCGTTATCCGTTTAAAGGAACGGGTGGTCTCGTACAACACAACAACAACTCATAGAACGACCACCTTGTAACTTCTTAATGAATTAATCTTTAGCTGCCTTCTTTGAACGAATGTTCTAGCACTAGGTTGAACGAAACCTGGAACGTTCTCCCACTCGAAGTTCAATTATTAAACAATCAAACAAAAGGTGAATGTCCCGTTTTTACTTACATTTCAGGTACGACAAGATAAACGTCTAACTCGATAGATGTAAGCCTTTTTTAGCACGTAGCGCTACACTTCTGACTCTTGTACGAAAATCTATGAGTGGCTTGAGAGTTTTAACGACTAAAACCACAGCGAGCACACCTCCGTGTCTTAGGGTTCCTGTACTGACCGCTTTGACCGTGTGAACCTATGTACCGAGGTCTCCACGAGGGAAAGGTAGAAAAACTGTTCATAAGAAAGACATATTTTCTACAAATTTACATTACTATGCCGAAACTCAAGTCTAGTCTTATTAAGACAAGTTACATGAAGATGTAAAGAAATTGAGAGACGATTACGTACCCTTTACTATATTAAACTCATCGACATTAATAAATAAATAAATGAATAATTATTATTATAATAATAATAAAATAAAAAATTACAAAACCCACTAATTCGTCAACTTCGTCAAGATTGACACAGTCGTAAACATCCAGGAACTTCCATTCGGTATGCTGTCTTCGACACTACAAATGTCGAAACCGTATACGAATACCCTCTAGATGACGACACTGTACGGTATGGGTCTAAATTGGAAACGACTTCATAGGAGTCGTCAACAAGCTGTTCATTAAGAGTAATGGGGAAGAATATAAAGGGAACTAAAAGACGTGCTAATTTCAAATAATTACCAGCTAATTATAAAATTACGGTACGCATATAAAAAAAATAATCTAAAATCTACGTACTCAGTGTTCGATCAAACGTGCTAATAACAGTAGATTGAATGGGATTATTAAAAGAACCGTCTTAAATTCCGGACTTTAGGGTGCGACGACGGGTTTGAGCGACCGTTTGTAATACTCTTTCACAACCCTGAGCTTGGGTGTGTTTGCCGACCTCTACGTACTTCACCACTCCGAGAACCTCCGTTAGCTGTGGTCAGCCCCGCCACCATACTATGGACTTCTATTCCGGCCGCCTACGAAGACGAAATTAGGACGAGCACCAGGTATTCTATAGTAAAATGTCAAGGAAAGAAAATAAATGTTGTTTCCTAAGATTACTACTAAATAATAGGATAGGCACCAAGCTTCAAACGAAGAGAGTCAGATGTATAAAAATTCATCGACTTCCCTACCATTGAAGCATATACAACAAATAACATAAAAAAAAGCAAGGTTTTGACACACAAATGAAAGACTCTGTTCTGTTATATGATTAATACTCGAGGAGACCAACGTCAACCACGTAAACACTACAGCTGTAAGTACTACTCTTACGAGTTATTCGATCACCGTGGAATTATAATATATATAACAGTCTAAATAACCCACAATACATCCCTAATTTAAAGAATAAGAGTCTTCTCCGAAGCACTTAACACTTAGAAATTGGAAAGTTACTCTTCATTTGATAAAATGGATTTGAGTTTTACCACCTATAATCTTGTAGTTCTCGGTAGTGATAATCAGTACACCCGACACCCACGAAGATGGACACTACGAAACATCATATATACTATTCGTGAAAAAATTTGAAGAACTACGAAGGGTAAGGAGAAAATAAAGACACATGGAAAAAGCGGTAACAACAAGAGCGCTATAACCTGAGAACGAAGATGTAATCAACTATTAAATAGGAAAAAATAAGAGAAATTGTCGGACTAGAAACTCTAATCGCTCTCCTTTGGTAGCTACTACCTACACAAAGAAAAAAATGTCGACATTAAACTTTTAACACAGAGAGATAGATAAACTTCTCGGTAATAACGGCTCACCCTACTAACTCTCCAATGATCGATTTCACCTAACGAATTGATTCCGGTTTCTTATTTTCTACCTTACCTTATTAGGGAAACCGTGAATTTTATACGGATCTTATTAAGGTCAACGGAAGGTAGGAACGACTCTCATCTCAACTTTAACCCTAGTATACTTTCCTTAGATTGTTCTAAGGGTATAGACGGCAGTTAAAACAGTAAGTTTGAACTATTGATTTAACAGATCATTTATTCCTGTAGAATAGGGTCACACAGGTAAAACTTTTCTATAGAAACGTACAATTTTTGTATTAACAACGTCATAGCAGTCAAGTTAATACAACCACCTACAATTCAAGGTTGGATATTGTTATTCGTGAACTACTAGATTTCGAACTACATCTTCCATTTATCGGAAATTGAACTAGAAGGCTTTTTTCTTTTTTCTCATTATTTAAAATGTTAAATTTTGTCTTTTTGCTTTTGAACTTAGTGCATGGTAGGTTAAGGGAACAAGAGAACAGAGAAGAGAGAGAGTCTCTTTACTTGTATTAATCCTATTGATATTGATATGTACCATCACCTATAATAAAGACTACTTTTTAAGTCCATTAGTTATCATTTATATGGTTTCGAATACAATTCGACTCTTTACTGTTAATAATATCCGAATAATATCGTCATTAACATTAACACATTACTGTTAATTAAAAATTGGAAGAGATGAGGTCCATGTAACGTAGACCTGCGGTCGATAAGTTAGTTAGCGGTGCAGAATTGGTTGAAATCACGGCCATGTAGCTTGCATCGGAGTAAAATCAGGATTGTTTGTGGGGTCTTTTCTCTTCTTGTTGTAAAATTAGGTTGGGGTACCATTTCTCGTAAAACCACCTCCCCATCGAGTGATAGCAAGAGAGAGCTGCCTCCCACTACCCTAAGCCCCACCTCCTAGGCTCCCGAGACTACTCCCTCAAGGAGGCGCTCTGTCCCCCCACGCGGCACTAGCTGCCACCCGAGCGCTGCCTCGAGCTCCGCTTGCCGCGCCTATAGTTCCTGCGCGATACCTCGAGGTTCACGGAGAAGTGGTGGGGGCTAGAGTAGTTTTTCCGTAAAAGGGAGAAGAAGGTATACTAGAGAACGGATTCAAACTTAGAAAATCCCGAAACTTGACTTAACCAGAAACCTATCGTTTGCGTCGAAGAAAATTTGTTCACGAAAAACAAGTAAAATTAGAAAAAAAAATTTTTTTTTTTTGATTTAGTTAGCAAACCTACCACGAGCATCCTAATCCACAAATTAAGACGATATTTCAAGTTTAGAAAAACACAAAAGAGCCACGACATCTAAATAAAACCAAAAATCTATCGCTTACGTCCACAAAGATTCGTTAACAAAAACAAATAAAACATTAGAAAAAAAAAAAAAAATTTCAGTTAGTATAGTATGCGTCCTAAACCAAACCACGAAGATCCTGCTCCACAATTTGAAACGTTGTTTCAAACTTATAAAGCTAAAGACTCTTATCACTTATTTCGTTTAGGAGAAGTATTTTTATTTAATCCATTAACGATAATCGAAATACAAACGTGTAACGTTTAATTCGCGAAATCAGAGTATCTACCTGATTGCTCGTTAAACATAAATTGTTTATGAAAACAGTCTCTCTTACTCGACCAATTAAAACTAGCTAGTTACATGAGACAATTTGTTAGTACCGGGAGAAAATGGATGGATCAGTAGCTTACTGGTTCAAATCTCAAATCCATCCGTCGTCTTTTAACGGTACAACTATTACCTTTGAAGTTATGAATTTATGCGTGTTTTTTTCTTTTCTTTTTTTTGACTTTAGAGAACAAAGCGTTTTGTTTTCAAGCAGTCACACGTATAAACCGCGTGTCACCTCGAAAACGTCTTCACGATAAACTCATCTCTGTTAACTCTTCAGGAATAAAAATCAAAACCGGAAAAGTGAAAAGATAATAAGAAAAATTACTTCTATTGAGGTTGTTGTAAAATATCTTCATCTTGTTATTCGAAGTTTAATCATGAAAACGAAAACTTCAGGTTTTCAGGTGAAGTCGAAGGTCGAACATCGACTTACGGACTTGAGACGAAGAATTCAAGGTAGCATGACGAGCAAAAAAAAATTCATTGTAACCGAAAAAATATACTTATCGTTCACATAAGTTGTTAAAAGAGTTCGTGTTAAAACAAGAGGCAGAAGTAGGATACGTGAGAAAAGGAATAGTATTGTAACATTATAATGACTTTGTCCAAGTGAACCTGATGGAACTTCGTCCGCGATTATAAGATTAATGTCGTAGCATAGTCCATGAAATAGAAAATGAGAATAAAGAGCCCGTTGTTGTAGAGTTCCCGTCCATATTCACACCGGTAAGACGTACTCCGTCCGATGGTAAGTCCCGAAACTCAGATCCCCTAAAAGTTCCCTCCTTTCACTTTGTAAGAACGCCTCTTCACAACTTTAGCGTCAACTTCGTGCACTACTTAAAGATCTTTTTACAAGTTTTCGAAGACGACTACGGTTGGTTCTCTTTTGATTGAAGTTTTTGGCAGGTTATGACTAACGTCGTAGATAACCCTCAATACCTCGTATAAATCGCCTACCAAGACTTATATCCAATCTATAAAGACTATGATGTCTTATAGAGAGAGAGAGAGAGAGAGAGAGAGAGAGTACAGACATAGTTTATGACATAGTCACCACTAATACCGCTCCTCCAATGAGACCTACAAGAGTTTCTCAAGGTGTTCTCTTCCGAAGTCCAATAAAGTCTCCGTCCCGGACTATAATAGCGAAAACTTTGTTAAGGTTTATTTTATCTTTGTGTCCATGATTCACTGAACGGAAAACAAGTAGAGAACATAACAACGTAACTCAATACCGACAGTAAAACACCTAAGATGGATTTAGAGGTAGGTTCTTGAGACGTGTCAAATGGAAAAGAAAATTTTCTTTTTTTTAGTTTTGTGAATTATGAAGTCTACGATTAGTTTTGATTTCATGGACAGGACAGTGGGAAAAATTGATAACAAGTCGAGTACGGGAAGGAAAAGAGATTTTTTGAAAACAAATCTAATTACAAGCCCAATTACGACTGTGAATAATAAATTAGACATGGCTTAATCAAAAGACATGTAACATTCACTATGAAAAGTAACATTACATTAAAGATCTACCTAAGATTGTTCAAACAACGTAACTAGAACCAGATCTTGAAAGAAAAAAGAGTAACATGTCGTAGACTGAGACCGACAATATATAAAACATCGTGTTCTTTGACTTATAACTTAAAGTACCATAAAACGATTTATATTGAGCACGTTAACGATATGATTAACACGAAAACGTCCGTATACAACTTGATGATCTCCTTACATTATATTTCTAAGGTCGTACCAAAAGAAAATTGAGTTTCCTACCCTAATTACAGCAATCACCTCTAAGAAACTAACTAACACGAAGATAACGACTAAGTACACACTTATGACAACGTGATCCTTAGTTGACGTGAGGGGGTTCTAAATAAGTGCTAAACTAAGATAGATAAACATTCCATGATGATCGAGTTGGACTGGAAAATAAAATACGTTGTTTAAAGAAAAGAGCTTATATTGACTCTTTTATAAATGGTGTAGGAAAGACAGACTAAAAGACATCAACTGTTATGTTATGACTATACTAATCTCTTTATTACTAGAAAGAGAAGATATTGAACGACACCAACTACTAATTTGGTTTTACCCTGAATAACACGAACCGTAGGAGGGTATGAGACAGATTACGTTGAAACTAAAGGAATGATTTGTCCAATGACTATTCGGTTAAAACTAGATAGGTTTGTCGCCACTCTCGATGCTACGAGTGTTTTTCCTTACCCACCATTCATGTAGAACTCGAAATCTATCCTATACGGATTTTCGGAGTCACGAGATGGGTACGTATGTTAGACAAAGAAGTTTTATTTCGAGTGTACTTGATGAAATTTTTTGTGCACTTTTTTTTTTTTTACATGTCTGCGATACGCTTGATGTCGGGTAGAACTTTACCCGTGTACTTGAAGTCCTGAAGCTAAGGTTTTGGTGAGTTGGTAGGTCTTCTTCCAATTTTTCCTTTTAGTATAGTTGATTACGCGTGCAGGAAAAATACGTCCGTAGTTCACCACAAAGTCTCCTTCTAAAACAAAGCATACAGTCATTTACCGTACTTCGACCTCGGAGTGAATAACCTCCAACGACGTCTTGTTGAGGTTTGTGATATTCTCGGTATAGTTTTCAAGAGGCTCCCCGAACTATGGGCTATTCTTGTCGATACTACTTGAATTGTCGTATGTGACCTCTTCGTCGAATCACAACAAGTTAACCTTAATCGCTTTATATAGACTTAAGACTAGAAAGTAGACGAAGTCTTGAATGTTACACTTATATATATTATAAATCTTCCTTTACTAAGACTATATCATTTTACTCTAGCCTAAAAGACAGAATTACAACAATTTTTACCGTCGTTTTCCGGTTAAAAAATTCATAACCCCATTATTAAGACTGTAGCTTATGACGTACCCTTAACGTATAAACTATACATTAAAAGACATTTTACAATTAAAATAAGAAGAAAGCGATACCCTCAACATCTTAAGGCGTCCGCTTTTTTCTTTTTTTCACTAGAGAAACATGTCATAAAGGGTTCTAACTAGATTAATTACTAATTCCCTTGTATTTGAAAAAGGAAAAACGGAGAGTGAGACACCTAGTCGCAACTACGAGGTATGTAAATAGACCCATAAAAAGAAACAAATTCACAAACTTTTTTCATTTTGTAAAATGATATTGGTTGTGTTCAAAATAACGTTGGGGTGTTGCGGTTATTTGTTATTCGACGATACGCATCCAAAAACTAACGATTTAAAAGGACGTTTTTCAGAAACGTAATAGAAGCGTTAAACTTCTTCGGTGTGAGTTTATGTTTACAAAGTTGTGGCTGAGGCCCCTTCAGCTTGGTGGTTGAATCATCTCGTTGAGGGTCGACGGGGTAAAAATTAGTGGTGTTGGAAAGATAATCCATGAAGCTAGGTGTCGTGTCTATTGATCTACGTCTATAGGATACGAGTAACCATTTGTATACGGTGGTTTATAAAAGTCAAGGATTTGTGTCTCTTTGGTATGGATGATGACTTAATGTGTTGTTCTTCTAAAAAAAATTTTTTTTAGGTGTTCGGAATCTCTTTTTGTTTAATGTTCCATTATGTGAGAATCATAACAGTTCTTAGTTTTGGTCTTATCTATGGTGACAGAGCGTTGTCGGAGAAGAGGAGAAGCTGTATCAAGAAAGGGGACGATCGGACTGGTTCCAGGGAGAAAGAGAAGAGGAAGACGCTCTTCCTATTCAAGAAGAACAGACAGAACGAGCGGACGCTCAACCGAACATGGGGATAATCGAAGAGGAGCCGAACTCGGTTACGTCGAGCTCACGCGAGTGCTAGAAGTATTCTGAGGAGTCGACACAAAGGAAATCGTAATAAAAGAGAAGGACAACTGGTCCTGGTCAGAACAAGAAAGAGAAGTTGAGAACCTCCCCCGTGAAAATTCTGACTGCCAGGTGGAGCTATGGGTACGGACGAATTTCGAAGCATCAGGTACGGCGGTACGAAGAAGAAAAACCCTTATCGACGACAAGTACCTCGATTTTGGGTACAGTTTGTAGTGGCGTCTTCAGGTTTAAGAGATAAATACAAATATGTTGGGTCGTCTTAGACTTAAAAGTTATACGGAAAGTTTTGGAATCAAAGAATGTACATGAAAGTCTTTAAGGGAGATGGAGACGTCTACGTTCTTTTTGAATGGGGTACTTAACCTACTAAGACGTCGAATTCCATCTCCATAAAAACTTTCTTTGTCGGAAAGTTCCCCAGTATATATTTTTAAATCTAAAATGTCACAATACATACATCTATCTACTAAACGTCCCATATATTCGTTTTCGGGGTACGGTTTACTATGAGGGTAATTGTTCGAGGTCATACCAATTCATGATTGTAACCAAAGTTTATTAATTTTTTTTTCCGAATATTTAAAACGTAACAATTAATGAGTTTAACCAAAGTTTGTCTTAAATCAGGGAATGTTCGAGTGTTATGTCTCTTTCTACAATTTCTTCTTTATATGTAATGATTTGATTCCTGAATTTCTGCTGATGATTACTGCTACAACTTCATTCCTATACACTTTCGCGAAACAAGCTGTCCGAACAATCACAATGATTAGCCCCTTTTAACCTAGTTATATCCGTACTATGTACCCCAGTCTTCGGGTATCAAATCGATTTGTCACCCGTCTCCAACATTCGGACACGTGAAGAAGACACTGGGTCTACTCCCGGAGTCGAAAGTGCCCCACCTATTATCATAGTTTAGCGGTCCCGAGTAGGAGCCAGGGTTGAGCCGCAACCAGGGTGCGAACGTTCTCGTGTAATCATTCTATCACATTGCCGACAGGTATATTCACGAAGTTGCTACTCGGGTCGGGGACGGTACTATACTTGCCCTACTGTCTTGGGGCGAACCGTCCTTAACCCTAAACAAAGTACATGAGAACTATGTAAAGACGGGAAGAGTAGTCACGTGGACGTCTTAATCCTGCCTTATTCCCCTATCTGTAGAAGCTTATCCAAATCAAACCCTCATTAAAAAACGCTAAGAATTTGTTCGATCGTTCGACCATTCGGTGATAGATACTTAACGGAGGATAGACAACAAGGAATTAAATACAGTACCAAGACGTGAGGTTGCTTTGATACTTGACGAGAGCATTCTCATGGATTTGTAACGTCTACAAACTATATTCTCGCAGCTCACCCGTCCCACCGTCACTTCGTTGGAATGATGACGGCATCTTGGTGGGAGCTTACTTTAATATATAATTCTTACTGATGAAGAACAGGTTATTCATATTGTAGTTTTAAATGTTAGAAAGGCAGTTATCTTTATTCATACGTTGTTTCTCTTTTTTTACATTTACTCTCTCTCTCTCTCTCTCTCTCTCTCTCTTATGGAAGGCTGTATTTTAGGAAACTGCTAACTCCTTCGACTCAGAACGGCGGTACAAACTACGAACACAACAGTAGTCTTAGACTCAGACTGCTTAGTAGGCTTCTATAACCCTTCCTAACCCGACGGGAAAAGTAAAGTTTTACTGGAAAAATTAAATGTTGTCGTTGTCAAATGTGCCCCCACCAATCAAGCTGAGCGTCTACCTTGAGATTTCGTGTCGTTTACAGATTTAACTTTGTTATGCTGTTGGTCAAATTACCTTGATATCGTATCTAACGTGTGTTTCTTATTTTTGTTCATTGTATTTGTGTAAAACACATGTTTGTTAATGTCAAGAGAAGTTTATCAACCATAAACATGTTTGTGGAAGTTTAGTTTGAGGTATTTGTTAGCAAATAAACTAATATGATTGAGAATCAAAGGAGCTTGTGATCGACAATCAGTCGTTTGACGATTTATTTTTTATTATTTTTTTAGAAGAACTCCACAATTTGCCTAGTTTTTGGGATTGATTCTTGGGATCTTTTTCTCTTGTTTTACCTTTTCTTTACTTTTTCCGATTGCTTTAAGCGTCTCTTATAGTGTATTTTAATGTATGCGCTAGCTCTCTCGTGGAATGAAGCTAACCTCGCTTCTCTAATGCTTCTCACATACGCATAAAACAACAAAGTGGTTTATTATAACCCGGCTTCTCGGGTTTGATTAATCGTTTCCCTTCGCTTTTTTGTCCTTTTTTTTTTTTTCTTTCTTTTAGGGGGTTTATTCGGCACCCCTTTAACTACTCATTAGCTTGCCGGTGTCTACCGGGAGAACGCTTAGAACTACACTAGTCTTGGCGAACTACTAGGCTGAAGAGCCAACACCCCGCGGGTGATCTGTTAAACGAAATACGCTTGTGGTGTTTAAATTTAATGTAAAAGCCACCCACCGCGTATGCCTCCGCGAGCTAGCTGGCAGGTTACTGGGCACGGCAGCTAGAGGTGGCAAGCAATTTAGCGTGCAGAGGCGTACGCGGTGGAGGGCGTTTAATGGAGACGATCCCAAAGAGGAGCGGGTCGCTGCGGGGCGAGGTGAGAGAGACATGCGCGCGCGTTCTTGAGGTGCTTCCATGGAGAAACGGAGGCTTAAAAAGAAGCAAAAAAGGGAAACATTAATTAAAAAAATCGACAGTTTCAAACAAAAAGAGATTAAAAGAGAATGAGCGCATTTTTTTAGATAAAAAATGACCTAAAATAAATAGTCCGATCAAGGTTACGCGTTTTACTGGTTAAAAGGGGGGGAAAAAAACCGATAAACCTACATATAGAACCGTTTTCATCACATGAAAAGTAGAACAGGTTATCGAAGAAACACAACCCACTAAACAGATTCTCAAAGACTCGACGCATAAAACTATAAAAAAATCGAAATTAAAACAATAACCTGATTAATTATCGGGAGAATTCGACAAAACGAACTAATCGTAGTACAAATTAAATCGCTGTTTACATACTTGTGAGAGGCTTGAACTCGTGAAAATGCTTGCCATAGGACTTGAAAAAGTTAATCAAGTTCGACTTTGTAAATAAAAGTGTTTAAACAGCGTAAAGTGACTACAAGAAGAGCAGGAGTCGACCAATAGAGTCACATATAGGATACGGTACCTATAACTATACCTCCTTGTATTGTTTCTTAAGCCACATGATAACTTCGTCCCCCGTCTTCGACATACAATTATAATGGCCGAGTTACAACAAAGAAAATAACATGAAACCAAAGAAAGTACACTGAGCGAGAGAAACGTCTCCCATAAACTTAGTTATAAACACCCCGTTTTCACGTAGTAGTTTCTCGCTAAGAGTTTCTTCATATCCGTAGGCCACGACCTGAGTTTCAATTGATGATTTGCTAATTTACGCCAATCAAGCAGAGTTTAAAAAATTGTTAAAAATTATATATTCGGTCAAAATAAAGCGAAAATACCCGTAACTGATTAATTCATGTAATACAACTCGAGACCTTTTTTTATATAATACGAACTTATGTCAAATAAAAGAAGAGGTACGAAATCTGCCAATTTCTGTAAGTACGTATAAAATTCTACACCAACGATCACCCAAACATACCTACTTGCTAAGCAGCAGTATGTAAACTATCAAATAGGCGACGTCCTTCGAGCGACGTACTGTTTTCGTTCTGCTGAACCACAAGGATGAGGTCAAAATATACGGCATCTGGGTGACAACGTATGAGACTGGAAACTTATACAATTACCGGGGAGACACTTTCTTTATGAGAATCTAAAACCTAACTTACCAAATCAAGTGCTTGCGAACCTACTGTAACGGTGTGTTTATCCCTTACGTTAACCCTTCGATGTACTACCTCCAGAGTAAGTACCACTAGACTGCTGTAGTTTATACTAACAGTTCTCACCCTGGTTAGTCGACCATTATATAGTACGATTGTTCAAAAAGAAAAAGTTAAAAAAAAGAAAAATACGTACTTGTTATTTAAAAATCCGATAATTAGACGTTACTGTCTACTAGATGTTGAAGACACAATGAATAAGTAAAGGGTCCACGAATAACTAAAACCAGACTCGAAGTTAAGTTGAGAGGGACTCCTATTCCGTCACCTAGACATACAAGATCTCTCTCGAAACGATAGATACGTAAGTAGTACACCCTTACAACATGCAAAAACGGAAAGGATAATCATAATAGGGAAATTAAAACTTAAACCGAGGTGATCAATAACGGATAACTAGAAATCTTGGAAGAACTCTATTTTCAACTAACTGTTCGCATCGACACTTAAGGTACAGTCGATACATACATAATAAAAAGTCATAAACAGAGGCTGTAGGTATCGAGCTGATGATAAATCGAGATAAAGGGGGAAAGAAGAATAGCAGCAGGATAGAAATTCTAATAGGATGGTGTGCCAACGAACGTGAATATAAATAAACGTGAAAAGTTGAGGGGTTAGTGTAGCTCGATAGTTTCGGATCCAGAACCAATAATAAAGAAACCGTAAACCCATTTCGAGAGGATTTGGTGAGAGTATGAAGATGTCTAAAATAAGTACGAAAAAAAAAAAAACGGACCCAATTAAACACTAAAACGAACTTCATGAGACTACTAAAGTCTCGTAACCAAGATGAAATCCAAGTAGTTGGCTTGTTGTCACCAGAGGAGACATATTAACGTCTACCTTGTAGATTATGTTCAAACTATATGTTGTACTCCGTAATGACACTTATAAGTATTTAAACACCTTCAAAACTACATTTGTTTGAAATAGGTTAACTATTTAGTAAGATAGGAGAAAATTAGAAGAACTTGAAAAACTAAATTTCTTTTGGGTCTTTGGATGTCGTTCGAGTAGGTAAGGAAAAATAATCGTCGTAAAAGGTAAACAAGTAAGGTTAGTAATAGAAGATGATTTAAACAAGGCTGATGATTAACTGTGGAGGTTTTTATATCATCGGTAATATGCATTTTATAAGAGATTGAACTCACCTAGTCTTTACGGTAATATCGGAAGAATTACTAGGAAAGGAACATGTATATTCTACGACTAACATTAAATGACTTGGTCTACCTATTTTATGAGAGACGTATATCTTTCCGAAGCTACGTTACCAGTAGGTGTTACTTGTTCGAACGAGTTCCAAACACTTGAGAAGAGAGACTTCAGAGTAGAGAAGCAGATATTCTTAACGTGGCCGTCGTATATTTCGAAGGTGTAAACACTACGTTAATAAAAAAAGGGGAGTAAAATGTCACTCTGTCGCTCCAGCTTTCGCATGGTACCATCCTACTTGCGAGAAGCAGTCTTGTTTAGCTACCTACGATTTTGTTGGGCACGTCTGTCCAAGCCTGTAAGTCGGTTGTAAACGCGCACTGCCGCAAATATACAATCCTGATGGTCACAAAGGAGGCCATTTTACTCGTCGAAACAGTCACTGTACAATGTAGACAAACCTTAGTTAATACGTTGTCCGTAAAGAACATTAGCTCTACTTAGAATCAATACTGCTTTAAAAAGTGTTCTAAGAACAAGACGAAGACTTTTACGTAAACGGTAAAACTAAAGGAAAAAATACATAAACAAGACTGTAAATATGTTAGTGACCAGTACATTAGGTTTAAAGTGAATACCGGTTAGTCATCGTATATAATAGTAATTACATTACTACAGAACTGATAAATGGCGTCATCCCAATTTATACTTATTAGAAAGCACAATTCTGAAAGTCAATCTTTCTAACTTTAACAGTTAATTTTGTAGCCGTCTTTTGAGCTTTCATAAGATAAACCTGTAAAACTAATTTTCGTGTCGATGTTAAACAAATAAAGAAAAGTATTTCTTTGTAGACGTGTACGGTCGCCTATATAGAGCTTCATCCATAACATGTGTGGCCGTCCATATAGAACTCCATCCATAGCAGTCTATCTTCGTTCATTTGTTTACCAATTCCATAAGTTCAAATTGGAAGAGACACGAGAGAATTAAACTAAATAATGTGCATGTAATGCTCCTTAAGATGTGACAGTGTGAACGTGGTGCAGTAGTTATTGTTCGGTTAGTGTAAGGAAGAAAAGTTTGTTTTCATGTTATTTTTATAAAAAAATGTTAGTACTACCCTGTATATAAGAATTTTCCTAATTAAACTAACCAAACAATGCGGTGCAGTGATTATATGGGCAACGTAAGATCTTAAAAAGCATGTAATGTCGTCGTGTCTCTATGTTTTTTCGAAGCTACTACTGGTAAGCTAGTCTATAGTTGCAGCCCTAGTCCGCGGTATTGAAAATGACGTCACCTGGCAACGCGTCGAGAAGAAAACAGAGGATTCGTACCGACACCCCTGATTTCCCATCACCGTTATTCTACATTCTTTTCCACGAGTGACAATGTTATATGATGACCCTCTGTATGAACATGTGATTCGAGAGTGATAGTGATCAGAAAACCACTACATATGTAGAAGTTATACTTCTAAAAACCCTGTTACTGTCCTCTTTTTCCCGAGAGAGAGAGAGAGTACATATACGTTGTAAATTTCCTCTCTCTTCCAATGTTTCGGCTTTTCTATTTCTACCTCTATGAAACGGGTTTCATCCCTGGTTTCTAAGTAAACTGACGTGGGTGGGAAGTTAGTCAAATACAAGTACAAACTATCACCTAAGTCAACACAATAGATCTTAATTTGTAAATGACTTAGTAGTATCAATAGTACTTATACGTATTTGTAGCCGTTGGAAATTAAGTTGGTAAGGATGCATAATATTGTTACGGTGATGTTATAGTCTCAAAATTGAGAAGAACATACGACCCTTTAGTTTGACGATACGTCACACGTCTTCTACTTACACTCCTCCAAGAGTTCGAAGATGGAAAGACATTACTTTTGGTTAAGCGTACATTTGTGCTGTCGTCAACAAAACAAAACTCTGCCTATTCAATTCTCGGTTTAGTGGTCTTAATGATCACCATTAATTCTGTACGCCTCTTCTACTCGTTTTCAACCACAGGACAGGATAGGGATTACCCCCACCGAGTCTGCCTCACAGCTTTTAGATAAAGGTGTAAGACGTCTGCGCTGACGCTTTTTTGAACGTGGGTATAATCTGCTAGGTTTGTCTCATAACCCCAGGCGCATTAGAGTATTCTTCGACTGTTCTTGCAATAAACGACCTCGTTTTGTACCAACGCTTCTCGGGTGGTACCTACCTGTCCAAAACCAAGAGTATTGACAAATCCAACAATAATCTAACCATTTACCTGTTTAGGACCACGGGTTTAACGGTTAGTAGTCCGAACTCTATAACGAACTACACTTTCGATTTAACCGAGTCAAATACCGTTAAACCTTAGAACACTAGAACAAAAGAAACCCCACCCGTAAAACACAGATAGAAGATTGAAGATTGCGCTATTAAGTGGTTAGATTGACAAAAAATTGTTTATTAATTGAGAATGTTTCAAATGGAATCCACTTTTACATACTTCTGGGAGAGTTGTTGGCAAAACTTTGTCTCTAAAATTGATGTAGGTAGAGAAAACTAATTTGTGAAGTAACCAAAATATAAAGGAACTAAACGTAATAAAAGCAGTCAATTTATCTTTAGAACAATTTAAACTTTCGCCAATCTAAATTAAAAATGGCATAGCTCACGAAAATGTTAATTCGGTTTGCTTAAGGATTGAGTTTGAAAAGATTTTCTAATTAATTTTATTATTTTACAACTTTTCCGCAATTAACTTTTTTTTTATTATTATTAAGATCACCCTAGATAGACTCTTATCGGCTATCAACTCCCCCCAGGGCGTTGTAAAATGGAAATAATCAAATAATGACCTGAATTATTCGGTTTGATTTCAAACGTCTTTTTATCTTCACACACGCGGTCTCAAACTTGTGTTGCAAGTTTCAACCAGTTTTATAAACTTCGGTACCCCTTAACCCAAGGAGTGTTCGGTTCCTACATGGAATATTTCTATGTCTCTGGATCAACCCATATGTTTTCTTAGAGAATTAGGTTTACTTTTGTTCCTGTGCTAACCGAGTTCTTCTCGTTCACAAACCTTAGTGTTCATGTGTGTGTAATTGAGTAAAAACAATGGTATATACAGTTCGAGGTTACGTGGGTCCAACCTCACAGTCCGGGGGTCTTCGAATTAACGGTATGACATTGCGGGATTATCAAAGTGTAGTCTATTCTATGACTAAAGCTAGTCAAATATATTCGAGATGCGCGATTATTATTATTGATCTAAATTCGTAAAATCCGGCCACCAAATCTGGGTTGCTCAATAACAACGATTGCCCAGCCCAGCAACGTTAACCATAAATTCGGCTTATGGTCGGCTTTTATATGCTCGATTCACGATATGCCCTGTTTCACGATATGGTTGCCTAAAACACCTTCGGTGGAGAACTTGGCCATCCTCGGTGGAGATCTTAGAGTGTAGCAGACCATTAATACCAGGGCCAGACACTAGACCAAACCTGGGCTGCTCCTGCAGTCCTAGATTTATCCCCCTTAAACATTGCGGGGTTATCAGGGTGTAGCCTACCCTATTCTATGACTAAAGCTAGTCGAATATACTTTGGATGTGTGATCATTATTATTAACCCAAATTTGTAAAACCCGGCCACCAAACTCGGGTTGCTCAATAACAACGATCACCTAGCCCAGCAACGTGTATGCCTCGGACGAAAAACGCCTTCACGATAAACTTAGATTATTTTGAAATTCTTAAGAACGATTTTACAGTAAACACTTGAGATTACAAAAGGACAACTTTAGTAAAATTATTGGTGTGTGATTCCAACTTTAGTAAAATTAAAGGGCAACTTTAGTAAAATGATTTAGATTATCATTAAATCAATCTTAAATTAAAAAAATTAAAAATAATTATTTCATTATTGTTGGTCAATGATTATAGACTGGCTCGATAATTTAAATCGTATGATAAAATAAATCAATTTATTTAATCGAGTATTTTTTATTAATTTTTTAATTCTTACATATTTACTTTATAAATTTCAACTTTCTTGAATAAAGTTTTACGTGATATTAATTTTCCAAAAATCATATAAAAGTGGATATTTTGTGTATTCTTCTCTCTCTCAAGATACGATCGTGATTTAAAAAAAATGTTCTATCCGGGTATATAAAATTTTTAATTGATTTTTAAATATTTGATGGTTTCTTGATATTTCATTTATAATTATTCAACTCTTTTCGGTACTGGGGAAACCCAGATGTGTACCGAGGCAGGGACGATTCCAATTCTTCGTCTTCGAATGAAAGAAAGAGCGAGAGAGAGGGAAAGAAAATCGAGTCGTCGTCTAAAATACTAGGCGATATTTTAAAATAAATAAAACCAATTAGGCCTAACAAAGTTTTCAGACTAATTTTATGTCTAAAATCTTGTTATGTTGAGGTCAGCTATGAAAACGTTGCTGGGCTGGGCAATCGTTGTTATTGAGCTGTTTAAGAGGGACAAATCTGGGATTGCAGGAGCAGCCCAGGTTTGTTCTAGTGTCTATCTGTCTGATCTTGGTAATGGTCCGTTACCATCTAAGATCTCCACCGAGGGTGGTTTGGGTAACCACATCATGAAACAGGGCGTATCACGCTTAGAGTGTGAAGGTCGACCATAAGCAGAGATTATGGTTAACGTTGTTGGGCTAGGCGAACGTTGTTATTGAGCAACCCGGTTTGGTGGCCGGGTTTTATGAATTTGGGTCAATAATTATGATCGCACATTTAGAGTATATTTGACTAGCCTTAGTCATAGGGTAGGCTACACCCTGATAACCTCTGCAATGTTGAGGATGGCTAACAAAGAGTAAAGATCTTCAGATAAACTTAGAAGGACATACCACATTATAATAACCTATTTTACGACAAACTTAGTTCAATGTTCTTCTTCTTCGTCATATATTTTTAGGAGTTTGATGAAGGGAGACGTTCACTTTATCTTTACAATCTAATTGTGAGTACGAAAAGTAGAGCGTTAGAGTAAAGAGAAGAACCGATGTTTTTTTATTTTTGTTTTGTTTTTATTTTTAGTCGGCTGAAAAGTTCGATGGTTTGAGAGCCCATTTCTATCCATATTCACTTTTGTTTGTACCTTTGTTTTCGTTTGTCTATGGCTCTATCCTTACGTTTTTTAACAGGAAAGCTGAGGCTTTGCTCGTTTTTTGAGATCAGTACTCCTTATAAAACTGTGTTTGGACCTTACTCCGTTTACGTCAGAGTATCTTTGGTGTGGTGGGTTTTAAGATCTCTTGGTAGATAGATATAAGGGGTATGTTTTTATATGGGTGATCCCAACGTCTCGTGAGTTTTCGTTACGGGTTCATAGGATTCTTGGTCAGAGGGTTTGGGATCTTTCGGGGTCGGAAGGGGTACGTATTTCTCCCTAAAATTATGTTATAGGATGGACGGGATTTGTTTGAGTTGGTCCCATTGACGAACCTACATTAGTTGACTCTTTCTATGTACCGAATAGTTTTCTTTCCTTGTTTCATCTTTCATGTTATAATCCGTAATTTATACAGAGGCGCCATTGTTGTGAGCATTGGTACGATTCTTTTAAAACTTCGGACTCGAAATCGATCTTTAATCGAATGTCATCAAGGAATCGTCTTTTCGTCAAAGTCTAATCTCTAAAAATCACAATTAAAAAAAAAATTTTTTTTTAACAAAAATTGAACGAGGTTTAGTAATCAATCTATGTCCGTATGTCGTCAAAACTTTAAAAAAAACAAAATTTCTTTTCAGTACCATCTTCAGTTAAAAACACGTCCCGTTAATATCCTCTTCTTACTACAGTTCGTAACCGTCCCGGACCCGTACAATCATGTTATCAGGTAAAAACCAACCGGGACCCGATCATTAAACCCCTCTCTCTCTCTCTCACTCTCTCTCTCTCTCTCTCTCTCTCTCTCTGTAGGTTCGTGAAATAAGAGAACCTATGAAATTAGGTGAGGTATTTTACTCCGTAAAAAAACTTCCCCACTCATGAGGGAGGAGAGGGAGGTTGGGTGTGGGAAGGGTTGAGTAGTAGTGATGACGGGGAAGGTAGAAGAGGGACGTAACGAAAAGGAGAAAAGGAGGTTTTTAAGTTAGAACGAGTGAGGGTGGGTAACTCGACGTGACGGTGTCAGAGTTAAGTAAAGTAATTGAACAAGTAAAGTTGAAGAGTGAAGAAGTGTAGTCTTCGGGTAAACCCATCATCTCCCCCTTTTTATTTTTTTTCTCTTCTTTTTTTTTTTTTTTGGTGAGGAAATGAATTTCTCTTAGACTGTGACTAGGACAGGACAAGGAAACCAGAGGAATTGTTTAAAGTTTTGGTTGTTATATCGCATAACACCCTCCTTCCTTTGTTGGGTGGAGAAAAGAAAGGTAGTTTAGTGTGACGAAACACCGCTTAGGTCTTTTGTCTTCGACGAAGAGAGAGAGAGAGAGAGAGAGAGAGAGAGAGAGAGAGAGGGAAGAAGAAACTCCATTTTTGAGTTTAATTTATAAGGGTGAAACGGGGAACTGGGGTAAAACACTTCTCGAGACATCGTCTCCCCTTTCCCCCCACCTCCTTCGTAACCACTCGACGTACTCCCCGAATGACCTTGTTACTCTCTACCCTGAAGTGTCTTTTCGTTCCAAAAAAGACTATTAAAAGAATAATGTCAAAGAGGTTAAACAACAACATAAAAAGACTTCGACCCGACGAACCCAATAACTGTACCCAGAAACAAAGAGGGGACAAATCGAGAGTACCAGGTTCAGGGATCATTCTTTTAACAAGTTGTAATCTTCGTTATTTCGAGTCCTGAAAGTACGTCTACTACGACAACGATCTCCACCCGAAGACTTTATTCGTGAAAGACAAAGAAGAACACGACCGAGTAGAAGATACTCGAGAAGGATAGAACGATGGAAGGGAGAGATTTTAACTAGTTCAGGACTCACATCATTGAAGAAAAAAGAGGATAGTATAAACTTAATGACAAATTTAAAACGAGGTAAAACAAAAAAAGTAAAATTAACGAAGTGTGGTCGATTTATAATGTCTTCGTTTTTTCAAAAAAAAAATTTTTTTTTTTAAAAGGGGAACAAGTGACAAGTTTAATTATCCGGAAGACACAGTAACGACGTACGATCGGTGTCGGAAAAGGAAGAGAAAAAATACAGAAATTAAAGAGGAGGAAAAAAAAAAAACCGTCTCAAAAACTTTATACACAAGAAAAAGAGAAAAGTCCTCCCCTACTCCTTACCTCCTCGTCGAAGTGTCTCTCCCTCCCTCGGTGTCAGTTCTTTTCGTTTTGTCCAAAGTGTCACGGTACAGAGTTCGGAGAGAGTCGAAAAGGAAAGACAACGTAAGAAGAAAATAGGATTAAGGAGAGTAAACAGCCGAGATAAGCTTAAAAAGGACTTAAATGAAAAGAGCAGGGGTTTTTTTTTTTTTTTTTTTTTTTTTTTTTTAGTCAATCTAAGAGGTTCTCCTTAGTCCTGGCTCGAGCTGCTCCTTTCTATCTGGAGCTGCGCCGTCTTCGATGTCATTGAAACCTGATATCCATGAAGATTAGTGTTATGCTCGTAGGCTTAAATTTAAGCTTGTAAATTTGACTAGTTAAAAGGAGCAGACGCTTAACATTACGAGCAATGGGCGGCGAGAGAAGCTCCCTCATCCTAGAAACAACGTTGCACCTTACAGCCGCCATTTAGCGGCGGTTCGGTATACTTGGAGCTTCTAACCGAGGTACGAAGCGGAGGACGTCTATAAATACAAAACCCCATGAGGGGGGGGGGGAAGAAGTTTACTCAACTTATAGTAACTTTCAAAGTATAGACGTTGACCGGTTAAATAAGGAAAACCGGAGAATCCAAAGTCCTTTAACAGGGAGATTTACGACCTTTACAAGAACCCTGTCTTCTGTTGCCGGGTCGCTTCTTTACCCACCGAGATTAGTCTTTTTGTGAATTATTAGAAGGGCCTTGATCGTGATCATTAGCTATGGTTTGGGGGAGGGGATGCTGATGTGGTTAACACCTTTATTTGCTGCTAAAGCTTCCGAGCAATGTCTCCGTCTTCTCGAGGAGAAAGGAGGTAGCAGTGAGAAAGGTTAGGGAGTTATCAGCATCAAATTCTCACCTCCCTCTATATTACCGCGGAGTTGGTTCCGACCTTTCCGCAGTATCACACACACTAGCGCAATAAAAGCCATCGTCTAATTCACTAAAACCAGGATTAAAATCTCCCCAACCAAGGAGACTACTACTTTTATAACGACCTCTAAGAGGGAGATGTAGGATGATGAGTGGTTAGAGTATGTCGATATCATTACGCAGTAGTTACCTCCTCTCTTCATCTAGTCGAGGTGTTAGTTCCATATAATAATAATAAAAAATTCTAGTTAAATGAAACTGGTATCATTTAAAGTACAGAATACTAGGTGGGAGTTACGTAAACGATAATAAAAGTCTAAAAAAAAAAAAGAAGATTTACACAAATCATGTACGATCGATCGAAAACGGCGTCAGTAAAGACTCATCTTTTAAATACAAGAAAGACTCGTTCAGGTTTTGGATGGTAATAAATACCGTAATAATCTATGACAGAGCAACGTTCATTCGTCTACCAACCGTATAAAGATTACCACACCCACGCTTCTCTTTATTCCCTACTACATTCCTTAGAGTTCCAGAGAACGCAACCCTCTCCCGAGTACCCGATAGAACCTTTGTTCCATTTATAAAGTCCCAAAGGCAATTAAAAAAGAGGCATACAACTATACATACAACAAATTAAAATGATTGAAGTGGTCGCTCACAAGACTATCTATAATAGGAAAGAAGAAACTCACTTTTGCATCAAGAATTGTTAAAATAGTAACTCAAGAATAAACGCTTCTGTTAAGTCTTTAAACAAATTACTAATGTCCCGAGTTAAAGTTAGTCGTACAGCAACGTGGTTTGCTCGAAGACGAAGCAGACGTCGGTAAACTGCAGACCGGTCTTCCTTCCCCTACTTGAAGCTTCCTTAAGACTGCACTACCTTTAGGACTCTTTCTGAGCCAAGGGAAGTTAAGTACCCGATACACTTCTCTTCAGAGGACCTTGCCAGGAACTCGTGCTCATCCTTAGAAAGCGAGTCGAATTCAGCTAATAAAGAAGTTACTACCGTAACTAATCAACCAGTTTGAAAACTAAATAACATCAGCTTAGTATACCAAACCACTAAACTTGATGGCCTATCGAGAGAGCATAGCTAGACGGTTCCGAGACCAGCTCTACGCGTTAACCTTTCGGAACAACCTTTTTCTAGTCCATCAACTCGACAGGAAAATAACTTTTGATAAGACATTGTATATAAAAGTTTCACAACTTTGTAAAGTCCACCATATACATTATGAAGATGAAAGAGAAGGAACTGAAAAAAAGAAGATAGATCTTTTTACTCTGTCAAAACCGTCATTTGAAGAACACCGGTCATTCGACTGTCAACTGTCAAAAGGAGTACATTAAAAAAAAAAAGAAGGAAGACACCCAGATTTGGAAAGTAAAAAGTTTGTTCGTCGATTCCTATCTCGTTTCCACGCCGGCACAGAAGCACCCGACCTTACTTCCTTTTTATATAAAGGGAGGGTGTATATTTATAAGTTTGTTAAGTCTGTCTATGCGGCCCCTACTGTACTTATATTTTCTTTTCGCAGCTTGAGGACGAACCAACTTTGAAGTTTGAATTAGGTACAATTAAATAACAGCAAAGTCTAAGGTCAAATAGATTTAAACATTCAGCTACCCCAAGAAAAAAACCGAACGCATCCACACTAGCGTAAAATACCATACCTTCCCCGGAGTTAGTTGAGAGAATGCAAGCACCTCTCAGTTCCAAAAGACTAGTATCTGGTCAAACATCGTAAAAATGTAGTCTCCAACTTAGCTAGTTGGTATCGGCTTATGTCTTGTACTCGATGAGATCGAGTGTTCACCTATAACTTCTTGAAAAAGGTATGGGTGTTCCCATATGTCTCGAATTAAAGAAAACTTTACGAGGCGTATCTGCAGGCCAAAGAAGTTTTGTTAACTACTTTGAAACGTCAAAAAGTGAAGTAGTATGTCTCCATATCAGTTAAGTGAAAGACGTTATTAAAGTATTATTGGACGTCGTTTAAAGGGTATAACAGAAACTAGAGATCTTGTAACGTTTCGTTTTCCGATTTACTTAGTCGTTGAATAAAACATACGCCACTCGCTACACGCGTCCAAGAATAGCTCGTACGTTAAATAACATTCACACCATATTGTATACCCTCGCTTTTCGGCCAAGCTTGTTGAAGAGAAGAAAGTCTACCGTCGACTGAAGGATGGTTAGCCGACACAACTACTTAGACCTTCCTCTCGAAGTTCAGAAAACGAACAATTGGATGAAAGTGGCCTTCTTTTTCCACCTCCTACCTAGTGATGATAAACTAGATTAAACCCAAAAGAGACACAACGACGAAATGGACGTGTCCGTTCAGTTACCAAAAAAAAAAAAAAAAGAGAAAAGTTTTACCTGAGTACAAAAATAAAGTTGGTATTTTGACAAGAAAACAGCCATGGGAGAAACATGTAAATTGCAGGCAATAAAAGCAGTAGATCGTCTCAAACTTCTTCTTCTTCTTATCGGGTAGGGAAAGCCGGTCGTTAATATATTCCAACGAAAGTAAAAGAAAAAAAAGAAAGAAAGGAGATCAAATATTACGACTAAATGCATTTCCTCTCGAGATTGAGAAAGCTACCGTAGAAACGTCCAGTAAAATATGAGCTGTTTTAATCAAACGTCTTATGAGGTCACTTTCTCGCTTAAGTGTAAAACAGTGATTGATGTAATAAGGTCCGAACAAAATTGATCACATTTCGTAGTCTCTAAATTGTTTGTGCTTCGCTGTGCATAGTCGCTGAACTGATATTCAAAACCGTTGAGAAGTTAACCTTGTTCTAGAGGACCCTCTACGAACGTTTGTTTAGCAGTCTATGGGGTCGACCTATAAGAAATATGCTAAGAAACAAGTCTAACAACCCTTAAAACATAAAACACCACCTTTTTTTCTAGGTGGTCATTTCACATATCAACGAAAGTTAAAGATATTCAAAACTTTAAAACTAACTTCCGGGTGTAACTATAAGTAGGTAACTCCATCTTATTCATATCCGATTATTATACAACAAGATCCCGCACATATCGATAAGTTGAGCTTTTCTTTACGAGATGATAAATGAGACGTCTATGGTTACTACAAGGTCCTGTGAACAACAAACCTAGACCAAAAATGATGAACTTCAACTCCTTGTGTAGATAAAGGAATAGACCTCAATGTTATCCACGGTATATAACCACTTGATATAATGACACTTACAAAAATGACCACGACACATTACAAAAAAGATTTGTTTTCCACTTATACAGGAACCATCTACAAGTAACACTTCTTTGACGACGAAGTCAATGAAACTGGTTGGTTTAATGAGGGGAGTTTTACCCGTATTTTCTAAGTATATACAATATGGCCAACTCCTATCATGGCATTAAGGTGAACAAACGTTAGTTTCCTACCTACTACTCTTAGAGTTATTAGGTTTATCCTGAACCTCCTCTTAAACTGGCTGAACTTCCACGTGGAGTTACGTAGAAACCTGGAAATTCTCTTTGTTTCTTTTTCTTTTCTTTTCTTTTTTCCCCTCTCTTACTAAACTGGGGGACTACTCTTCCCTAAGAATTCTCTCCGTATTATCCTCAGGGAAGTATCAGGTATTAAGGTAAGTACCGTTCTTCGACACTCGGTTTTCACCGTACCACTTGATTCTTAGACCAGAGTGTAGTTGGTGTCCTTGGCTCTGGCGATTACTACTCCTACATCTCTTAGAGCTCTAGTTGTAACGTGCGAACAAGCAGAAGCGTTTAAACTTCCTCGAAAAGATAAGATTCTTCGTGATAGTTTGGATTTGTCTAAGGTTAAACTTCAAAATTAATGAAGACGACATCAATCTTCAATGACCACTTGAAACACTTTTTTTTACGAGTACGAAGAGGCTCGTTATAGATGGGTTTGTTATAACAACATCTTCGGGGAAACCTTTGTTCGTACGAAATATGTTAGACCAGAAGAAGAAAGAAAAAAAAAAAAGCTCCGGACCGACGGAATGAAACATGGGATCAAGTTGAAAAATAACTTACTTCGTCATCGTTATCGTTCGATGAGAAAAGAGTTTTTTTTTTTTTTTCTTTTTCTTTTCTTCTTCGAGAAAACTGACGTTAATTACTTAACGATACTCCTACCATTTCTCACAGACAAGAAAATGAACTGTAAGTGTATCTAATTATATAAGACAAGTATATAAGAGTCGACATGGAGTTTAAGAACCCAAGTTTTATTTGAGAATAGAAGAAATTATTTACTAATAATCCCAACCTTACCAGAGTTTTGAGTTAGGAGTACTTTGGTCTAATATGTGTTGCCGGGTCAAAAGGAACAAAATCCTTTTTTTTTTTTCCCGAGCTACGGTAAATGGTTCGGTCAATCTAAAAGTACAACCTATGATCACATCACTGGGCGCGCTACGCCGCCCATCTATATAATATTAGTAAATTTTAAATAAGATATTCAATAAAACATCTCTCATCTTGTGTAAATGAAATTTTTACAATCATTATAAGTATTACGTTTAAGTATATTTTACAATAAATACTGTTAGTATAATTTTGTTTTTCTTGTTAACGTGTTTTCTCCCGGTCTATTTTATAGCTTTCAATTCTATACATCATAGGCTTTGTTTGGTATCTTAACTTCTGTTGTCGTTTAATATAATCTACCATTTTATTTAATCCTGATATTTTTGAAATACTCTTCGATATAAAAAGATATACCCTATGTATCGTTTTCGGTTATTCCGACAAAACTGTGATTCGACTCGTTTTTAATTACGAAGGTACGAACGTTTTTATCTCATATCGTTCGCGTTACTCTAAGGACGTTTTTTGAACTTAAACATCTTCGAAATTGTCAACTGGTTTCGTTTCTAATCCATTAAACTTGGTAAGACAGAGTATGAAACATTATTTTCTAGCAACGGCGTTTCAACCGGGTCCACACGACGTTTACTGCTACATAAAATACTTCACCTGACAGGATGCACCGCTCCCAACGCAGTTTATCCTTCTGTTTTAATGTGCTTTCTCTGGAGTGGTAGGATTTGACTCGTGATTTAATAGTTTGTTTTAATTTGGATTTTATAACTGCGTTTAATCCAAATTAAAATCACTTTTAACCCCTAAACTCTCAGTAAGCTACCTTAACTCGCTAAACTTCCTCTTCCTACGGGTAACGACCCCGTTTTTCCGGTTCGAAGCGTCGTCTCGAACGGCACCGTTTTAACAGGTATCTTTATTGACCCTCGTTCTTCACCGTCCTTCTCGTACATTCTTTAGAGTTCACATTGTGTGTACGTGATTAAAAATTCTTTAATCTTATGCTTTTTCCGTTTAGAATTTTTCATAGTTTTGTAGTCTTTTATCATTCGTTCGAAACATGATAGATAATAATAAGTTTGATACTCGTTCACCGCCTCTTTTTTTAAGATTGAGTATTTTTTCCTTTCTTTTCTTCTAACGTTTTATGATAACTATTTTTCGAAACTTTCGTTTCTATCCATTACTTGTCTTTGTATACAATTTATTATCTTTCATCTATCTACGTCTGTTGTAATCATTCGTTTTTAATATTTTTTATGAACATAGTTTATATATTCTTATTGTTATTGTTATTATTATTATTATCGGAAAAGTATCTTCCTCTTGCAATAAGTGACCATTCGCTGTCATTCGTGTTAGGGATGATTTCGTTTTGCATTAAACTAACTAACAAATTCGTTGCTTTAACGCAAGTCCATCGGTTCCTCGTATTTTAAAAAATTTTTTAATGCACGAGTCTTTTATCAAGCTGACATTTATAGACTAATTTGGTCTGTTACTATTCTATTATAGAGTAAACATGTTTAATTTGTCCTCCCTTCCAGAATGGGAAGACGATTTAACCTATTCACTTAAATCTACAAGGAGTAATTCACTTTACCCGTTTCCTCCGTAGGTTGTGTATTAGGGTCCTCAGACTGAGTAAGACGTAATGTGTCAACGGTATAAGTAGTTTAGTGATGAGCGGGAACGCGCGTGTAAAGGTCCGTGTTTATAAAACGGTTGATTGTCTAACCCTTCTATACTGACCATCGTGTATGGATAAGTTTTAACAACGCTACAACAATGAACACGCTTCTTTTCCTAGGTATAAGAGGACATAGACGTCATTGTCGTCACATTTTAAAGTACCTTTCGTTGTTTATCTAGACTCTCTTTCTATAAGTAATAGAAAAACTGACATCTCTCACTAAAAGAGTTATGTGTGGAACTTGTTAAGTTCTAAACTACACTAGACCTATTCTTCAACAAGCAAAAGTAGTTCTTCCACGGTACAGCGTGACAGATTTTGTCCTTGACAAATACCTTCGTGTTTTTTAGCAGATTGACTATAATTAATCAATGTGTTTTGATGTATCAAATCATGTATAGACAATCTTTCGTAATATAACATTATAATCGTATCGAGTTATGTTTAATTCGAATTTTCTACATTAACATCCCATATTCTTGGTGAAGTGAAATCTCCCCTGACTTTACGAGTATACCAGTGGTTTTATATTCTAATTTATGATAGCATAGGAGAGTAGTTTGATTAATAATAGTATAGGTTCAAAGTCAAAACCACTTCGTAATCGGCCTCATGGGTTTATTTTCATTTTTTTGTCTTTGATATTGTGATACTTAATAGGTTCAAACTATAAATTTCCCTTTCAGTAGTATCTTCTCCAAGATTGCCTCCTTAACTTCGTAATTTTTTTTTTCTTTGTGGTTGTAGAGAAAATTATCTCGTCCTATTTTGAAATGGAATTCGTTGAACCGTTTGAAATTACATCTAAAAACCGTAAGATTAAAACAGACTGAAACAAAACTAAAATAGTATTGGACTAAGACGGCAGCAGATCCAACATCCTTCTAAGTTCTTAACACTAGGGACTGATTGTCTAAAATTTTTAAATTTAATTGTATTGATGGTCATTCTAGATGTTAGGTTTTATTTAATGTTTATATCGTAACGAGTGTGCTTCGCAGGACGATAGCGGAACCGTAAAGCAGCTTGTCCCACGCTCGCGATCCCTCTCCTATAGTAAATTCAGGGTTGTATGTGTTTTATTTACTTTTTACACGTAGTATATACGAAGAAAGAGATTTTCGTGTGTAAGCCGTAAAGCAGGTTGTCCCGCGTTCACGATCCCTCTCCAATAATAAATTTAGTGTTGTATGTGTCTTATTCACCCTTTACACGTAGTATATACGAAGAAAGAGATTTTCGTGTCTAGATTTATGGACTGAACTTCATTGTTTATGAATAAACATCTTGAGGCGAATAATCCGGCGCCCCCGAACGCTCGAGGAGGCTCGCTCTAGTCCTTCTCCAGCCTCTCTGTATTCTCTGCCCTAGCCCCTCTCTCTCTAGACGTCCTCGACGTCTAGATCTTCCCCCGCCGCGCGCTCCCCGCGCTCGCCCGCGGCCCGCGCCCAGCGTGCGTGTACCGTCGCACCCGTCCGGGCGGGCGTGGCGCCTAGACGTCCTGGAGGCGCGGGACGCCCCGCTGTCCCGTTCCTCCGTCCCTATCGCGAGCACGGGCGACGACGGCGGGCGGGCGACGCGAGCGGGTGCAACCTTTTTTTTTTTATCACCCGAGTGCTATATATGAGAATATGACATTTTTAATTGTTTTAGCGGGTGTTTAAATTGGAAAGTTTAGGGTATAAGCCTATTTTAGTAGTTTATTAAGCGTTTGTTTTTATAGCCTCCTTAATCCTCGGGCATCTAGAGTCGTGTCGATTGCCGCACCTCGTTAAGCATGGAGCAGGAGTAAGAAGACGTGAGGGCACTGAAGCTCGCGGAGCTGTAGCTTGGTTAGCTAGGCTCCCGAACAGGACTACTCGAAGACTAGGCGAATAGGCTACAGCTAGAGCCGCCGTAGAGGAAGGGAGAGGAACAGCAGCAGCAGCAGCAACGCCACCGCGAGGAGGCGGAGGGAGAAGGAGGAGCGGAGAGGCGAGGCGTGGGTTGCGTTTAGGAGATACTGGGGGACGTTCCCTCGGCGCGAGGCACAGCAGGCGAGCCTCGAGCGTTGGGAGGGCAACGAGAGAAAGAGCTCTCTCTTCCACCCGCTCCGTCGCGAGCTCGACGCCAGCCGCGGAGGGCTGTGGCGGGCGCGACAGCAGGTGGCCCGGGAGCAGTGGTTGGCGCTCTTGTCCGCCGCGGCGTGCTGGAGATGGGACTGGGCGTGGCTCCACGCGCCGCCGCCATCCTTCGGGATCGGGGTTTTCTTCTACCCCGCTCGGGCGGAGCCGAGGGTCGCGTGGGGCGAGGCCGGGGCCGCCGCCGTAGCAGAAGCCGGGGTTCGGGGCGCTGACCAGGCAGTTCTAGTCGGCATTCCTCTTCGCGGAGCGTTAGAGGTGGCGGGAGCGGTCGCGGCGGCGGCTGCGGGAGCAGCACCTCCTAAAGTTCCTGGTCAAGCGGCCGTCAGGGTTCTGGTTCCTGAAGCAGCGTCGATACGCGGCTACCCCCGAGCTGGGGTTCGTCTTCCTGCCTCCTCCCTAGCTTCTCCTCCGCCCCATCTCTAGCTTCGCCGTCATCCGCCCCTCGCTAGCTTCGCCGCCCTCATCCCCTCCCTGGCTTCGCCGCCCCTCACCCCTTCCCTAGCTTCTCCGCCCATCACCCTCTCCCTAGCTTCCCGCTTCCCTTTTAATTTACCTTTACCCTTCGTCTCATCCTTTTCTATAAACAAACCCCTACTTAATTAATCATTTCACAGAATCCTACTGTCTATCCCGGGTGTTTCCAATTAATTCGATTATGACAGTACACCTGTTTTATTGTGCCTGAAAGTAATCCCAATATCTATAATGTATAGTTTCCAATATGTCGTATTATAAGTATTTATTTTGCACGTGTCTCTTTTTCTTTTTGTTTTTATATCGAGAATGATTCGATAACATAAGAGTAGTTCTATAGATCAAATGTGCACTACATTCCTAGATTTAGGGTCAATCATGAAGTTTAAAGTTTTGCGTTGATATAGACCTATTATGTAAGTATTAATTCCTATGTATTAGAAAGCAGAGTCTTATATGTTTTGGGTCTGGACTTAAAGAATTTTAAGTCTATGTTTTTAGACCTTATATGTCCCTTGGTGAAAGTGGGGGTCTACGTATGTAATCTGGTGTTCAAGGTCCCTTCTGGGACTAAGAAGTATGGTAGTTTTTGGGCTCAAACATAAAAAGGGTTAGAAGTTATAAATTTCCTATCAGTTATACGAAAGTACAGTTTGGTTAGGTAGCGAATTTTCGGTTTCGACGAAGAGAGGAGGAGTGAACGCGAAGACAAACCTGAAATCCTCGGAAGGGAAACATATTCCAGGACACTATGAACTCGGTTTCACTAGATATGAATATGAACAGTTATTTGTAGAAAGGAAAGAGGTAGTATAGATATTGAAGGTACCGGGATTCCTTTTTAGGTGGAGAGTGTTTCGTTATGTTGTTACTTAGGTCGTCGAGGACTAGTTTAAAGTAACTCGACCTCGAGCGTTCGTGGAAGTAAAGCGGGGTGTTTAGCCAATGAAGGTGTATGAAAGGAGGATATCGTCGTATTCGCCAATGATCTCTCACCTTTCAGACTCGGCAACCTGACACCGGGTTTCGGGAGTAGGACAAGTCTCGAAAAACTCGTAGTAAGTAATCGGAGAAGAACGTTTTCTTTACATAGTGCAACAAGGTCAGTACTTGTGGTGTTAGATGTGAAAATAACAGGAACTAAAGGAGGTTTTCGAAACGGTAATCTGTCCAGAGTCGCGGTAGTGGCGGGGGCAGTTGGTTCAAGAGCTTGAGGGCTATTGGACTAGATCCATTTAACCTAAGAGAGTAGAGAAATTTATCTACCTCCCGCGGCGAGCTTAGTAAAACTACATGAAAACTAACTTAGTTTCGGAGCATCGTCGAACTTAGTTCGACCTACGGTCGAACCGCTCGAAGGAAGTTTTCACGAAAATAGAGAAGTACTGCCAAGAGGAACGTTATCCGAAAATTCTCACTTCTTATTTGTCTCCTCGGTTGAGATTAAGGTCTCTTAGAGTAGAGTAGGTTGTCCAGCACACGAACGAGATTGTTGGGATCTCTTTACGTACGTAAATAGTGAACTTGTTGTCAGCTCGAGAGTTATCTCTGCCCTCTTAGAAGGAATGAGCGAGAGTGATCTTTACGACGATTAAGCGACTAGGACAGCGGAAGATTTTTTCGCGAGTGTTCAAACCGTATGTAAAAGAGTCAACCTACCTCTTAAGGTACTAGCCTGAATTGGTTAAGTTGGACAGGGACGTTGAATAGACTATCATCACTTTCATTAAGGAAACGGAGTCGAAGCTCGAAACTTTTCAAGGACAGGAATCGTTTGTTTTGTATGCAACCCCGACCCGACAAACTTTTATTCGCGACTAGGAGGCTTCGGTTTAAAAGTATAAGTCTCAAGAGTGTTCCTTTTATCGAAAAGGGACAAAGTTGACGAAGGTTGTGTCGAAAACGGCGAAGATCCCTGGCGAAACGAAGTAATCGAAAAGAATCGTACAGGTCCTGGTATAAACGTCGTCTTAGATTCAGGGGTTTGAAGTTTACCGTTCTTTCGTACGTAAGTATCTTGACGACTTTGAGGTTTAGTGATTCTGGTTGTCGGAGTAGTTGTACGGAGAAGTCAAAGACCTCGAGTAGAGATACGGGCAAGAAGAGTATATATGTCCGGTATTATTATTCATTCGAACGTAATCCGAAGTGTGGATGAGATCCGTAATCAAGTTCTTCGACGAGTCGAAAAGAACATCAGAGCTTATTTTCGTTTCGCCAGTTTTGATGCAGTTTCTGTTTCCTCAAACCAAAGTAACTATTATCGCCGGACAATGAGAAAAAGGAACCTAGTTGGGACAACAGAAATTTATCCATTGGTTAGAGGTATTATTCGAGGCGTCGTTCTTTTCGTGGTCAAAAACAAACTCTGTATGCGGGGTGATAACGTCTGGTACGACGATACCCTCCTTTGTGAAGGTATACATGATTAAAAGAGTAATGCAACCTTCGTTCTTGCCCGTCAAGCGTGGCACTTTCTTACATTCTCTCCATGTTTTCTCCGAGGAAAAGATTATTAAGTACAAAAAAGAGAAGTTTCCGATCGAGGTGATGTGACATACGAAAAGACTCGGTCACCTGTAGCGTCGAGAGTCGTTTCGGCCACTATTCGAATCAATCATGACTAAAAGATCCTTCGGGTAGGTATACATACACAAAGAGTATTCGAAAGGTGCGTAGTAGCTTAGAGAAAAGCAGTTAACGTAAGAGGTTGAGATCTCGATCAGCTCTCCCCAACGCTCGAACCTGGTTGTGGCCAAGCTGGCAGCATCTCTTCTCACGAGGCTTTCAACCCTACCAAAAACTAGACTACGAGTACTGACAGTGTGGTAACGACCTTTTAGCTGGTTTTCTATCGGTCTATTCGAGCACTAAGAATATTCGATTGCCGGCTATTGGTCTTACTGAATAGTGGCACGCTACGAAAGGCTGTCTACTCCTATTATGATCACGTCTCTACCGTGCGCTTCTCATGTGCCATACCTCAAAAGACTCTGCTTCGTAATACTTTAGTGTGGCCTCGTGGGTAGTCAAATCTTGCAAAGTGCTTCGGTGGTTAAGACGGTCCTTTCGTTTTTTACATTTATCTTCTCTCTCTTGTACTTGTTTTAATTAGATAAATAAACCGTAATGTTTTCATCTTATTTCCGTTTCTTATTAGTGTATATAATTGATGCTTTAGCCTATTTGACGTAGTCTTTTCTTTAATCTATTATCAGGTAACGGATAACTAGTTTTTAACCAGAAAGGACGTGGGAAAATCACATCAAAAACGTCAAATGACTCCGTAAAGGAGTTTGTCCATTGCGCGCATAGCGTGGTTATTTGCGGTTTACTTAGTTTTGGGTGAAAAAGCGAACGGAGCACGTGAAGTTGATGAACAAGGGTTGAGATTTAGGTTTTGAGGGTGAATGTTGGTGGTTTTACCACTACTCTAATCATGGTTTTCTCTTCTTCTTTGCATCTTCTTGTTCATGCGTACTGGTATTGGTAGTAGTAGTAGTAGTAGTAGTAGTAGTAGTAATTAGGTAATAATTAATTTTATTTATATGCCTTTTTTTTTTTTTTTTGTCTCCGTGGAAAATGAGAGTCCCCGCAGCCTATCCAAACACCAACAAACTTGAGCGAGTTTCTCCAGCGGAGCGTGCCAGCCTCCCTCTCTCTGTCTCTCTCTCTTCCACGCGGGCCGCGAAGGTTTCCACTCGGTCAAATCTTCCGGCCCGGGTTTATGGCCGGGCTGGGCCGGGTTTAAATCTTACCCGGGTTATACTGGATTTGCTCTTTTTTTTTTCCGGCCTCTACCTAACCCAACCCAGCTTAAACAAGTACTGGCCCGATATTGGAAACTACGTTTCATGATCAACTCCTCAGTCAAATTACGACAACAAAAATAAAATATTGCTTTATAAAAAAATTGGATGTACTTGACTTTCCCTTTATTTATTAGATATATATACGCGGAAACTATCTCCGTCTACTTTGTACAACTTAGAATAAGTTAAGTTTTTTAGATAGACAATGTTTAGTTGTCTTTTATCTTGTATATATATGCAAGACTAGAGTACTGGAATTATTTTTGGTTATACTTTAATCCTAATAATGCCTTTGAACTTCTCATAGATGCCCATGCATGTAACAATAGCACACAGATACGTCCGTATACTAGATGCAACATAGAGTATTGTCTTATTCAACCAGCTAGAAGCCACCTTCTATTCATTATTATTGTTGTGTTCCCCCCCTCACAATATTTATTTTTGTTTGCTTATTGGCGTTGTATATATACTGGTAGATTAATTGTACAATGGTAGGTTAATTTTGCATCTTTTGTTGTTTTAAACTAGTAGATAGATAGATATTCAATTTCGTTGCACTATTACTAGTTCGTTGTTTGTTATTGCCTATTTACGTATTGTTCTAGAAATTTCTAACTAGATTAATTTGTGCGGGGGAGCACGGATATTTTACGGAGGTGGGAAGTAAGTGCAGTAGTAGTGATGGTGTATGTAAAGGCGAGTAAGTAAGGAAGAGGAAAAGGAGTTAGGTGATGGAAGAAAAGAGCCTTTACCGCCGCTTTTACCACCAGGAGGAGCAGAAGCACGAGCGCCGCTAGCGCCCGACCCCGGACAATAGCCACGTCCGCCTGAGGTCGACAAACTTGAGCGAGAACTCGTACTGCAGCACGTAGTCGATGCAATCGCTGCTTTCGAGCCTCCAAAGTGGCGACACGACGGGGTCGTAGTCGCGGCACGAGCGGAGCGTCGGCGAGACGGAGACGATGTAGGATTTGCCGCTCCAGCCGTTCGAGGACCCGTTCGGGTAGCTGCTCAGGGCGCGGGAGCCGGAGGGGCCGGAGACGTTTGAGTGGTGTGGAGGGTATTCGCTCACGTTGTCATACACAACAGAAAGAGAATTAAAGGAGGAGAGATAGTTGCTGCTATTGATATATATATATAATTAAGGAAAAGAAAATGAAAACAAATAAATAAATAAATAATCTAGTACTCTAAAATAAATAAACTACTTATAACGTCGATACGGAGATGGTGGATAAATGGGCCCTCCAGGGGGTTGTACCGGTCCATGCAGGGAATAGCTATTGTCTACTCATTCTAATAATCTTTAGTATAGCCGTATATATATATATATATATATATATATATATATATTTTCTCTTATATACTAATTAATTTCAAAAAAAAAAAAAGGACCAACAATAAGTGGCCGTCGCGGTCGCGGTCGCGGTCGCGGCTGTGACCGTTGTGGTCGCGGTTGTGGCCGTTGTGGTCATGCCTGTGGTCGTTGTGGTCGCGGCTGTGGCCGTTGTGGTCGTGGCTGCGGTCGTTGTGGTCGTGGTCGTGGCCGTTGTGGTCGTGGTTGCGGCCGTTGTGGTCGCGGTTGCGGCCGTTGTGGTCGCGGTTGCGGCCGTTGTGGTCGCGGTTGCGTCCGTTGTGGTCGCGGTTACGGCCGTTGTGGCCGTGGCCGTGGCCATGGTCCTGGCCACGGCGGCGGTAGTACACATACGGTGATCTATATCTTACCAATCGATATCTAGCTATATCTTTATAAAATCGGTAACAAATCCCCTTAAGAAAATATACGTTACTTGACGTAGAAGACGTCTATCGATGTAACACAAGATCTAGAATCAAAGACAATCAACCAAATATAACATCAATCGAACATATCTAACGTATCGTAGTTGTTTTTCAAGCAAAAACAAAAACCTCCATTTAAAGCAACGCCTATCAAGAAAACTACGTAACCAGGAAGATATATAAGAACCGTATCAAACTACTACGTTATAATTTAGAACTACGTTGATATATAGGTTATTGATGCACCTCTCCTTTATTCAAAAAAACTCTCTATCCATCGTGCGATGGGCGAAGCAAATAAAGTAAATCTTTATTTAAATCGACTTTTACACTTAGTTGATCCTAAGTTTGAACCCAGAGCCTATGATTGGTGGTTCGGGAAACGGTGAACGAGATCCCTGCCCACCACCTCTCCTTATTCAATTTGCTTGTTAGAGAGAGAGAGAGAGAACTGAGCCTCTCTAGCTTAGTCTAGGTTTCGAGGTTGAAAACCGGGTATCAAACCCGACACCGGACAAAGAGGGGTAGAGGTCCGGGTTTAACCGGGTAGGGCTAAGCAGAGATCGTAAAGAACCAGGAAAGAGTCCGGGCCGGGGAATTATCGAGGTCTCTCCAAACCTCGGTAAACAGGTTCCTGTGTACAGTTTCCTGTATTTTTTCTCAATTTATTGGTTTAACTAATCTTAATCAGATTAACTTCCAATATTAAATCAATTCTATGTTATACGTCTAGAATAACTTTTGTCTCTTAAAATTTAATATCAATTTTACGGTAAATGTTTAGGATAATAACCTTTGTCTCTTGATATATTGATGCACGAAAGCGTTTAGATGACGTATATACAGATGGTAAGTTTTAAGTGGGTGCTTTTGCTTCTACCAGTTAGGAAGGGTGTTCTATTAAATATCTCTAATTGAATGTCTCAATAGGTTTTTAGTAGGCACTATTGCTTCTACTAGTTGGGAAGGGTGTTCTATCAAATATCTCTTACTGAATGTCCATTGTGTGTTTTTAAGTTTGTACTATAGAGGAATGCTTTATCTTTATAAAAACGGGATTGAAGAAACATGAGACAGTTAGAAAATACTCTAAAAATATTTCCACCGTTCTCAGAGTCTCTTTTCGACACCATTTGGAATAGGTTAACTACCTCTTTAAAATACTATCTACTATATTTCCCGGGGCGTATAAGTGAAAGTAGTTGTTTGAAGGTTTAAATGTTGACGTGATGGGAAAAGGAAAAAAAAAAAAGTAAAATACTACTACATACTTTTCGAATCAGGAAAGTAACTTCATGGGTAGTTAATTATATAAGAAATAATAGTGCATTCGTTTTTTTTACTTGGAACGTTATTTGTTATTTATTTATTATGAGGTCAAGTTTTGACGTTTGAAGTTGTCTCTCGTAGTTCTTATCGTCTCTTAAATCCAATTTTCCTGGACTAGTGGTATTTACACTCGTAAACTCATGGTTTGTCTCTTTACGGTGATTTTTTCATCTTCCTAAGGACCCCAAGTAAGTATATGGTGAGTCGCTTTTTTTTTTTTTTTTTAACATGTTCTTTGTGATTATTTCTCGTCGGATTTTTTGGTTAGGGAGGGGGGAGAAGAGAGGCCCCCTCTTTTTCTTTTTTCATTTTTTATCTTTCTCCCAGTGAAGTGTTAGAAAGGGGGGTAACCTTCGTAAGTTCGTTATCATTACTTTTGGATGTCGGTTTTCTGTTGTTGCCTTAGTAAAGATACGTACTTGGGTGGGATACCGGGTTATTTTAAATGTGTAATGTTTCCTTTTATTTATCGAGAAAGTTGGGTAGTTACTTCCTAAGAATTAGAAAAGCTAGGAAGCTATCTTCTCCTACACTACGGCTTCTTCCGATTATTTGTGAAAATCTCTCCTAGCCTCTCTAGATCGCTTGTGAAGAGGAGGCAGGGGAGCAGCTTGTTGTAGAGGACCATGGACGTGAGCGCCGATGTTTTGCGAGAAAGCGGGGACTTTTTCCCTCTCCTCTGTTATAAAGTCGACATTGCAAGCTGCACTTCTTAGTTTTCCTAATAAAAGCTGGTAGAATAATATGTATTTCTCAACGTTTCAATGTTAATGCGTAAGGACGTAGAAAGAGAATATTCTTTTAAAACCATTGATTTTGTTCTTTCTTCCTGTTCTTATTTTCATCTATATTCCGAATGTTCCAAGAGTTAATACTTCTCTTGTTACGGAGACTGATACCCAGCCGGTGTTACGTACCAATCCTTTCCTCTCGGGGTGTCACATTTATACAGTTCACCTGGGGGTTTCTCGATATCGTACTGGGTGTAGATAAATAAAAGAAATACGTTTAACGTACCAGGTTTACTTTACTCGTACCGAATTTGTCCAGTTAAGTAAATTGGTGATCTTGTAAAAAAAATAATAATAAAAAAAAAAAAAGTGAGATCGTTAATTGTTCTTCGTCCGAGTTGTATAATAATGGTCTATTTTTAATTTCTTTGGAAAAAATTAACGTATATAGTCGTTTTGTTTTTATTGGTTATATCGGTTATAATATGAACTCCCTTTCTTCTCGCGGAGACTAGTCCAACAAAAAAAACAGTTTTCTTTGTTCGGTTCGAAAACTACTATATTATTAAGCATCGTGCTTAAAAACGCCAATTAATGGTTCTAATTCTGGTTTAATTTCCGGTCGTTGTTTGGACATGTACTTCTATAGGAAGGGGACAGGCTCTGAGAAGAACGTTCGTACCGTTTTCGAGTTTTTTGGCAGGCTTGGCAAGAAGTCTCCTAGCTGCCCTAGCTGTCTCTGAGGTAGCAAGAGGAAAGAGCTTCCTTGCTTAGGCAGCAACGTAAAGTGGTGCTACGTCAATAGCTTCTACACTCACCAGGAGCCTAAGCCGGGCGCACACTACTGTGTTCACATCAGGAGGCTTTCGAGGTAGAGAGAGCCGCTCTCTCTGGGGTGTTTTACGGCGCCTCAAAGCTGTATTTATCTCGAGTGACCTCAAGATGAATGACCCCTCATGTCGCGTTCAACGCTCGAAAATAAGAACTGTGGTTTAAGATACCCCCTTCCTCCGCCGCCCCTGTAGCCGACGCAACCTCCCTAAACTTAGGACTCACCACTAGGTTTGTCATGGTAGGATGAGAGAACAAAGTCAAAGAATAGTTGGAAGAGTAGCAACTCTCGTAGCTGCTCCGGCTCAGGCTGTCCGCAACCGAGGGGTAACAAGCTTCTCTCCAAAAACCAGAGCAAGCGTCGTCTCCCTCGTCATCTGGTTAAGCCGAAGGAGAGCCTCTTCTTCCCCAAGAAATGCCACCAGCTCTTCCCTAACCGAAGACTTTGTCTCCACCTTAAGTACCTACACCCTCTCAACCCCATTCAGAAACATCTCTTACCATCCTTCTCGGAACCCCTTCACTTTTTGCTTCCCCTTCACCCTAAAAACCGCCGCCGCCGCCGCCGCTGTCACCTCAATTATCACCCTCTACACTCCCACCACAATAACAATAACGATAACGATAATAATAGTCAGCTTTCTGAGACAAACGACGATTGACTAGATCTGGAAAAGGAGCCGTATTAGAGAACCTTAAAACTAGAGTCTTTGTACCTTTTAACTGTGTGACGTACAGTTCGCTTTTTCTTCTAATTTTATGAGTTGTTAAAACTTTTTCTCCTCTCATTTTTTCTAACTACCTTTCCTTTCCTTTTTTATATATATATACTGTTCATGATCGTTGAGTTTACCACCATTTCTCAACTCCCCCATTTCTTGAATGGTTTCAACTTACGTCCCTCCTATACAAGAAATGACTATAGAAAGAGAGAGTCGTTCAATTACCCGACGAAGACTAACGAAAACGAGTGTGTAATGTCGATGAAGCAATGTGACGAATTGGTCTTAGAATATCGTCATTCTTCGTCGCATTCGTTATGATCTAGTGATCTTTTGTGGTGCTCAAGGAAATTGATTTCATTTTGGTTGACGGTGTGGGTGGCTTTTGGTTTGGTCTCTAGTTTGTTTTTCTTGTTATACATGGAATTTTAAAGGGGACAATAATCAGAGTTGATTAGCTATCATTCTGTTTTAGTGTTTGTTGGGGCTTTTGTGTTTTTAGTGCCATTTTTAAACTAGAAACTGTGTTTGTCCTGGTCCTAGTTATTTTGATTGGTCCTGAACGACAAATTCTACGAAGAGACAATCAGGGCAAAGTGTTTTTGTTACTTGTGGTGTTTAGGGGAGGTCTACTATAGTTTTGGGTTTAGTGTCTTAGTTTTGGGGGTTTGTTGGGTAACTTGTTTTGTCCTGATCTTTTTGTTGTGTTTGAGGCCCTCCGGGTTTAGTGTTTTTGGTCCTCTTCCAGTGATGTTTTGGTATTTTTAGCGAGGAAAGACTCATGAGGAGAGGGAGAGAGCCTCTTGGACGCTCCTCGATTACGTCGCGGCTTCGCGTCTCTTTCTTCTAAATTTCTCTCTCAGCTAATGATGCGGTACTACTTCATCTCTCTCTCTATCTCTCTCTCTCTCTCTCTCTCTTCTCCTTCTTCTCACCGCTCTCTCCCCGGGCAAAAACCTGCAAAGGAGGTTTTGGCGATAGAAAAGGGAGTAGAGGGCTATGACGATTCAAGCTGCATCGCCAAAAGCCTCAAGCCAGTGGCGGAGCACGCCAGTGGGAGGGTGTTTATAGACGACTAAGCGGCACTTAATTTAAAAAATCACCCAAGAACAAGGCCTTTACGCCTCCAATAGTAATGCCCCGCCACTAGCATAGCGACCCTTACTCCCAGCGATGTTGCTGTGCAATACCAATTGCACCGCCAGCGATGCCACAACCCACAAGGCAAGCCCAGGCAGCATGTATCGTATCGCCGAGGTGAGCTCACTCGAACAGAGTCACGTATATTTACTCCCTATTTACGTGGAATTACTGTTTTATCAGTAAAATTAAAATTGTAATAAAATTATTTTTATAACAAAATTTAATCAGCAAATCCGTGTAGCACAAACAAAATAAAATAAAAACTTATTTTAAAATAGATATATTTTTCCACGTACTTACTTATCATTTAATGAGAATCTTAAAAAACTAGGTTCTATAATCAAACTGTTGTTTTATACTTTTTAAATTTTATTAAAAAAAATGAAGATTTTATAGAAATTTGTTTATGTTTAATAATAAACAGTAGATCGGCTTATGGTCATTTTTTTTTTTAGTTAGAGTTTGTATAGTTTACTGTATTTGAATCATAAAATATTTTTATTTTTTTTTTGGTTTGCTCTGGTAGAATATATCATCGACAAGTTTTAAAGATAATCCTATACTAATTAGTATAATAAATGTTTTAAGTCTAATGTTTTAAAATGCACGCCATAGAGATGGTGAGCGGGTTCGTAACAGAATATATGCTCGACGTTTCGGGCTTAGCTGAACCGAGCCGAGCCCAAGCCGAGCCGAATCTGCTCAGTGTGTGCGATGAAGTGCCTGAAAAGACGTTACGGCATGCCGGGGTGGTTTGACGTCAAAAAATGCCGTGACTTAAGGGGTATAATGGGGGGTGTAGAAGCTTATAGATGTGGGGACACGGTGAGGCTTCGCTGGCCAGTTTTAGGTGACGCGGTGGTGGCCGCTACCGGAAAAGCATCAAAAGCGAAGAAAGCCACAATTTACAAAGACTATCTATGCAAGTAATAGGAGAATCGAAAATAGGCGGGGGAAAAAAGGGGGAAGAAAAAGAAAGGGAAGGCTGAGAGCTACGTTTAAACAGCAAATCACTGTAAAGGCCATAATGGGATGCAAAATACGCCTGGGTGGGCGCGTGCATATCCCATTTTGTCCGTAGAACACGGTGCGCATACGTTCTTCGGCACCGGGTGTGACATGTGCACACTCGCCCAGGTTGACCCGGGGTAGAGTGTCTAGAAAGCGACTGGCATGCTATTTGATTTTACCCTTAAATGTTTTATTATTATTATTATTATTATTATTATTATTATTATTATTATTATTTTGGTTGAAACTTAATTATTTATTTTTAGACAATTTAGTTTTGGTACCGGGTTATACTCAGGATGTTTTAATTGTGTTTAGAAAATTTTTTTAACTACAAAAACAGAGTTTATAAAGTAGACATCCTTGCAGTTTTCGCTCCGGGGGAGACGCGAAACCTATTTTGTTATTTTTAATACAAAAAGTATGTTCGTTTTTACTCATTGTGCTAGTTTCGATAATTTTCTTTTCTTTTCCATAATGTTGGATTTAATTGCACGTACTATATTTCTACAGAATAGACTGTTACTGCAGTATACTATATTAATTGTTTATTAAATTAAAATATCTTGGTTCAATATTTAACGGTATAGGTTCACACACACACACACACACACAAACCTGTTTAAATGGTAGGACAGGGATTTTAAACTTGCTCCCTTTGACCCCTTTTGCGAAGCCCTAGTAGTGCGTATAAAGGGAGTATATATGAGATAATAATAATAATAAAATTCAGGACGTAAGTCCCCTCCCCTTTACGATCGATAGGATCTCTGTCTCGAAATTTTCACCACGATTAATCTTTTATTAATATCCTAATATTATTACGTTGGATCGTAACCGGAATGACTCGTTCGCCCAATCTACACGTCAGGGAAAAAGATTTATTTTTTTTTTCGCGTCAGCACGCCTATGCTCCCCTACCATAACTTAACTTACGTGGAGATACGATGTGAATAACGCATACAATGTAGTTGGATACATACTTGGTACCACTGTATTTTAATCCCCCCTTTTCGTTTCGTATTTCTTTTACTTATTCTTCTCGATACTACGTGAGGGGAAAAACACCACACCCATGACACCACTTCATCTAAAACCAACGACCCTACTACGGTGTACTAAACTCAACTCTATCCGTTGTTTCACATCCAGTACGTATCCCATAATGAGGTGTCAACCCAATACTACATCCGTACCGCGATTTTTTCGCACTGACTCCGAGTACGAACCTGGCCTCGTACGATACTTGTTAGTTTATCGTGGATAAAGGAAAGTTTTCCTTTTTTCTTAGTTTATCGTGGATAAAGGAAGTTTTCCTTTTTTCTTAGTTTATCGTGGATAAAGGAAGTTTTCCCTTTTCTTTATATATCGTGTACATTTCACACTAACTCCTTTTCTTTTTTTCTTTTCTTTGTGGTAGTGTTGTAAAAAAAAAAAGACCTCATGAAGAAGTCCTTTTTTTTTTGTACTTCATTATGTAAATAATTTCCTAAATTACTAATGTATTTATAATTTTTTTTCAGTATCGGTTAACAACGGATACACTGTTCTCTTTATTTTATTTAAAAGTTAATCTCTTTTTCTTCATATATTGGTTTTAAAGTTTGTTTATTTGTCCATTTTTAGGAAAAATTTCCTAAAATGTACTTTATGGGGTGTTTTTAATCGGTCGTACAAATGTATACATGACTATAAGTGTAGAAAAGTAAAAGCGTTGAATAAATAGGGAGATGTACTTCTCTTTACGTATTTTACGTCGTATAGGTCAGTTGATAGATCGTGTAGAGTTTAAAATTATGGGTGATTCATTATATATATATATAATAAAAACTGATTAAGATATCTATTATCATAAGGTCGGATTAAGATATATATATATATATATATATATAATAAAAACTCTTAACTTTTTTAGTTCGACTCATGTTATAGATTATGTACTTTCAGGATTGAGGTGGGGACAAGATCTATATTATATACTAAGGTAAGATAACTTATTGTTCGGTCCTTGTATTATGTCAACTTCCATTTAATTGTCTTGTTTGAACATGTGGTCGGCAATAATACAGGTTAGTTGTGTAAAAGGATAAATTAAATCGACCTCGTTCACCCAAACCGTGAACGGAGAGGACTACAATACGTAGAGGTTTACGTAAATTAAGGATTAATTGGAGAAGTATTTTATCTTCTTAGCTTTGGTGTTATTTTTCTTTTCTTTTAGAGCTTTGGTGAAAACCACTAATGTTTGGGTCTTATTCTATCCCTATCTCTGGTGTGTCACACTGTTGTATATTACTTTTTCTAGGGGGAAAGTTAAACACAGAAAAGGGAAGGATCGAGGTCGTCAATGATCCGTCCGATTAACACTACTACCTGGGTAGGTTCCAGGTACGTTTCTAACTAACGTACGGTACCGGTACAGTGATGTATTCTACCCCGAAGTACTTATCAATTACCCAGGATTTAGTACACCCGTACTTTTTCTTCTGGTGATCATCTCGTTTAGGTAACCGAAAGAACACGATCCCCTCTTAAAAAACCGGGGTAAAGTATTTTCAGGTCGTGATTATAGAACAGTTACTGCATACAGAGCCATAAACGTCTTAATAAACATGTTTAATGGAACATAGATTAAGAAGAAACCTGGTGTCACTGAGTCTAAATACCGAGAGAGGCCAAAGAACGAGAAGGACTCGCGCATTAGAAAACGAAAAAAAGAAAGGAGACCTAATTTCCTTTCGTTTAAATCCGTGTAATCATCTTACAATACTTGTTAATACACTTTATTCTCTCTACATTATTGATTATGAGTACGTTTAGTTTAACGGATGAGTTTGACAGAGACATGTAGTCAAAGTGTCTGTGTCTTCTTTTTCTCTCTCTCTCTTCTACTTCGATACATAAGCTTACTATAAATTGTTGGTGTTAGTCCGGGAACCTGTACTCAAATTGTTTCATAGAGTTCGTAGAAGGCACTTAAATAGGTAGTTATGTCTTTATTTTCCGGTTCCTCACCACTTATTGTATTCTATTTATACGGCATATATCTTAGATAGTCGTGTGTTCATATAATATGGATGCTGAACAAATATATGTACGTTTTTCTCTTAATAAAATCCATTGACATTACTCCCATCTCGGGTCGTAATATATCTGTAACTGTACCGCTAGCAGAAATTACACCAATTCACGTGATGTTGGGGTACGTGTGTTAGTTTTGAGAAAATGTCACAAAATGTTTCTGACAAAACGGTTTTAAAGACACACGTTTTATCCTAAAAGGGGGGTGAGTGTGAAATCTCAAATCTGGGCCGGTCCGAGAACAGCTTTCTTTCTGTTTCTCCGTAGATTGAAAGAGCGTGAGAGGATTTTACGTCAGGTACGAGTGTACGATGTTATCAGTCACGTAATCATGAGGTGTCATTAAAAATGGGAGAAGAACACTCGTTACTACGGATCTCTTGACTTAAATCATCTCGGGGTAGAGGAGTTCTCCTTTGTAGGTTTTCCTAGGATAACGATAGTTTAAAAAAAGTGAATTGTGGGATGTCTCTGAATGTGACAGAAACTCTTATCAAAACCCATCAACTACTTACCTTGGTACGGGGAGAAACAGAAATCATTAGTGTAGTTAAAGGAAATGTTTTTCATCCAGTAGTGGTGGTACCACGGGGGAACAGGAATACTTCGATTTTGATAGAAGGGGGTCGTTGAAGTACATTCTTCGGGAAGAAGTTACGGATGTAGATTTCGTTAGTACAGATTATTCGAGGGGAGAATTGAAATAGGATTAAGTTAGTTCCGGGGGGAAAACTACGAACCTGTAGTGTGGAAAGTGGAATTACCTTTATTACCCTACCCGATTACCTCATCCAAAAAGGTGTCGTGGTGAGAACAGGGGTAAACGATTACGGTCCACAGCTGGCGACTAACCGAGTTGGGGGGAAGGTTTACCCGGGGTAACGTACTGGAGTCCCAATGTTACCCCGGTTCTGTTGACGGGGGTACCTACACAGGAACGTTCACCACCCCCTCACAAACCTCACGGTTAAACCTATCCGCAGTTGTAGTACGTACATTGAAACTAACCCGGTTTACGAATCCATATAGTAGTATTTACCGGGTGAGTGACCTGTGACGGATCCGAAAGCTCTCTCTCTCTCTCTCCCTCTCCCGAGTATTTCATACACTAATAGGGGGGATTACAGTACATAATGGATCATCCGTTTCCAACATATTCCTACCCTTAACCACCTCAAGAGAGAATTCTCTTAAATGGTAGGATCTGATTAATAACCACGAACTTGTATTTTCTTTCTCTTCTATTGTGAACAAGGGACGTAATCCCTACGGTTTATTCCTGGTGTATTTCATTTAAATTCTGCGTCATTCTGTAAATTATAAGAAAAAAAACCCCCTCTTTATCCTCTTTACGTTGTAAGGTTAGAACGTTGTCGAATTTGTTTTCATCGATGACCTACCATCAAAAAAAGGGGGGGAGATCAGTCATCAACGGAGATCCTATTAGTGCAATTTTCAAAGGGAAAAAAAAATTACGAGACTCCTATTAGTCCAATCGTCACAAGATAAAGTTTATCTTATCGTCTATTGAGAAAGTTCTCAAGTCGTCGTGGATCACCAGATGACCGAAAGGTAAAAGTTCACAATCCATTTAACATGGGCTCTGTTTAATTTTGTTGATTAACATGGAATGATGAACTGATTAGTTATCCAACTCAATTCCAAGTTGACAAGGTTGATAGTATACATAAATGACTATTCCTTGTATCGTAGTTTAAACTCGAGCAAAATTTTTTTGATAAGACGTCGTCTCTTTTGGAGACAAAAGGATATAAAATAACGGACCTAAAACGACAAATCGTAATAATTATTAATCTCGAACCTAGTTTACTACTATAATTTAATATAATCCTACAAATGCGGTGTTATAAGTGGTTGAAGAATTCAAATCTACCCTTTCCCCAAAACTAACCGGTGTTGTCTCCGATTGGAGTTCGACACTCTAATACTGTCAATAATCGAATATAATTAGTTTCAAGGTCTTGCTACGAATTCTAATCAATTAATAAATTAGAAGTCTCAATCGAATTGGTCCAGGTTAATCCAACGTTTAAATCCGTATTTTTGAATTAGTTAGATGTCTTTTTCTACCGTATAACTTCATCTCTTGCGTGTGTTTAAGTGTTTTGGTTGTTTTCGTATCGAGAGTGTTAACTACCGCTGTGTCGTAATTCCTGTTAAACCTTTCTCCTGGTTTCTTCCCTATTTCTGTTATGAGTCCCAATCTAGAATATGAAGATCTACAACTTAAGATTGAAGGTGAGTATGGATATTAAGATCTTTTTCCCTAAACCCGAACCTTATTCAAGAGAAAATGGTAAGAGCGGGACTCTAATATATTTCTACCACTAGTAACGTTGCTACGTGATCGATATGCGTCCGTAGAAAGACACTCATCCCAGTGGTAGGTAAATAATATAGTTCGTTACGTAAATGAAAATTCACGTATCGTTTAGATCTTCGTGAGCTACTAGTGCTTTCTTTCCCTTTAGGTGGTGAACTATTCTACCATTTTGTCTTTCTGTTTATAATTTGGTTCTATTACTCGGCCGCAGAATTTAACTCGTGAATGCTTACAAAATCCACTCTGAACTTAAACAGATTCACTAACTCTGTTTCGATGGTTACCTAAATTAAACAGTAGATCCTCGTTTCAGATGGTTCCTCCGTAAATAAATTAATTAGTAGACCTTACAATGTATTTTATGATCATCCACTATGTTGTAATTCTTATAATTCTAGATAGGTTAGAAGTCTTTTTAAATTTATGAAGGGGTGGGCGGAAAGTTACCACTCCACCCTTTCTACTTTGGTTTCTCCATCTTGACGATTTAAGTTACGTTGTGTAGAACTATCTGACTAGCACGTATTAACCTGTATATGACTTTGTAACAGAGATTGGTTTTAAAGAAACTGCTGCCCTGAACATTGATTAAGGAAGCTACTAAACATCGTTAACACCACTATGTATGTGTTCTAAAACAGGTGGAACGTAAACAGTTGGAGTTCTAAATATTAAAATTATGTTAAACGAACCCACTGTTCTTCCCGTATTGAGTTTTAAAAGGTGTTAATACAGTTTATACTTTTACTTTCGATTCTATTATTAATAGTCCAGTTTGACTCAATAAGATCTTAAAGTCTTCGACGATAAGTTCACTTGAGGTCCCCGAGTGAGATGGAGGTAAAATAAGGATTAATCCGAGTAATTTATTGTAGTGTATATAGGGACGTTAACAACATTAGTAAGGTTATTGGCTTCTTGTGCCAGCCCGCATATACGGGGATAGCAGATCATATGAGTACCAAATATTTACCAATGTTTTGTTTCTCGATATTGAACTTAAGACAATCATAAAACTAAATTTTGTTCACTAAATTTTGAAGAAATATACGAGTATACAAAATTTTGAAGTTAAACCAGAAACCTGAAACACCCGTCGGGTGACAGTTACCCGGAACGGACCCTCGGGTTCGAAACCAGAGAAAAGTACACCACAAATCAGGGTGTAACCTTTCTCTGGGAGTGAACGAGACCAAATATAAGATGAAATAAGAGTAACAATAATGAACCCTTCACTACTCTCACCTCGAGAGCAGATTTATGTGCGTGCGCGCGTGCCGTGCTCGTGCTCAGCGCGGCCCGGCCCGCCGCCGCGCGCACTTGGGCCAAGTAAAATAAAAACAATGTGAAAAGAAAATAATAAAATAAAAACCGGAATGGACCTAATCCAGGTCTAAACCAGGTCAGCTTCCCAGCGTGGAGCCCTGAGTTGGTCGGGGTTGCCAGATGGAGCCCTTCCACCAGAAGGGCAACCTTGGGAAGAAAACGAGAGGATAAATGATCCCACTCACCGACCCAATCCTGTCATCACTATATGTCTTTGGGATCGGACTCGAATAGTGGAAAAGAGAGGAGAGGAAGAAGAAGTGACAAAACGACCTAGAGATTTTTCGACACTGCCAAGCAAGAACGCGGTGGGACTTCGGTACGGCTGCCTCACCTGCTTCCAGCAACATAGCGATCCTCACTAACGGCCGCGGAGCATGCACCTCCCCGTTAGAACGAAGATCCTGTCACGTTAGCGTGCGGAGCTGAGTGTCCGAGGTAGATTAGGAAATAAGAGATATCAAAAATAAATAAAGCAAGAATTAGTTGCAAAGATTTTGTCACCTATTCAACAAAAGTTTGTTTTAACAAATATGTTTATAAACTGATTTCTAAAGCTTTCTCTTGATTAAAAAAGGTTGTTTAAGGTGTCTGCGAGCCACACTCAGAACTGGTATACCTTTGGATATACTGGTTGGCAATGATCAGAGACACGATTGTTATGGACCTCTGATAGGAAGCTTACATGTTAAAACTCCCGAAAAGTAGAATAGTTTTTTGAGATAGGCTTTTGTGTAACTTCCTGCAATATTACGTCTAAAGTTTTTATTCATCTTCTCTACGAATGTCTTAATGCGTGTTGGTCCAGTATAAGTCATTTATACGCCTATTTGAAAAGGGACTTCGAGCATCCAAGCATTGAGAAAAGGTAGTATTTTTGGACGCCTCTTTTGGCTGCTTTTAATTTTTTAATAAACAAACCAACTTGGTTCGGAGAGGGTCGTAATCATATTGCGTAACCACGATTCTAATGGTGTTGTAAAAAGAGCGTTCCTTTTTTTTTTTGTTTTTCTTATCATGTTTATAATTGTGTCAACAGATGTTGTGACCGTTATATGAATTACTCAAAGTTGTATTTATTTTGACGAGGACATCGTAGGCTTCTCGCCTTCTCCTCAATGTTTTGGGTTGGACTCTTGTAATCTAGCTTAATAGTTGTCCCGCTTTTAACTCTCAAAAAACCGGTTCGGCTACTTCCCCTTACGCAAAGAAAAGGAACGAGTTCTGTTTTAATAAAATATATGTAGTGTCTTGTTTAGTACGAGATGTTAATATACTTATCCACTTAACCAACTATACCTTCGTCGTTGAGAGCAACATTACTCTCATTTAAGCTGTTTTACGTAAGTTTAAAAGCGTAAAGATGACAAAAGTCCAATTTTTTCAATGAAAATCTTGTTTTGATTGTAACCTCGTATTTTTAACTGCTGTTTTTTGTTTGTTTAAGCGAACGCGCAATTCTTTCCGATTAAAAATGTAGCCTAATTTTTGAGCCTCGAGGGTTAGATGTCGTCTTTTTATTAAAGGAACTTCAAAAGATGGAGTTGCTTTGGAGGCGGCGCGAGTTAAAGGCTTTAATTCTCGCTTTTTTAGCGATCCTAAAGTTAATTAATAAAGAAGCGCGCTCCTCCTCCGTGGGCTCCGGCTTTTTAATCCCAAGTGCTCTCAAACAACCCGGGTAAAGATAACGGGTTCTCTAGCCCCAGGCACACCGGGTTAAAGACTTAGATCTTGGTACCCGGCTGGGTTGAACCCGCTTATACCCGGCAGGGATCCGGGTTTCCCGTTACTCTCTCTGCTTAACCCGGATTCGTTTGGATCTGGCTCGTCTCGGGTTGACGCGGAGCGAATAATTGATTACCGTGCTGAAAATTTCGTACTCGCACGACACAGGTGGGGGTGTTGTTTAAAAAATTACGTATTATTGAGGCGCTCCAAAGTTACATTGTTTAAATTGAGTACCTTGAGTCTAATGAAAAATTCGCTTGATGATGAAGGGACCTCCTGGTTAAAACACCTCGATCGAGCGAGAATTATTAGTACTACTCTTCGACGTCGTATATATTAAGAGTGTGCTTTCGAAATTATTATTAATATATTATAAAAAGTCAAAGATAGTCACAAAAATACTGTACTTTCCCTTATATAATATATACATTGCGTATATTCTTCCCCTCCCTGATCCCTCTCTTTATATTTACGTTTAACACTCCTTCAACGCCAAAGTCGGAAAGTCCATCCTGTTTCCGTACACCCACGTAGTACGTACACCCCATCATGAGTTAATTATTAGTATACATGGAGAAGTCTTAGATTGGATTAAGAAGACTAGTCCCTCCCCTTGGGCGGTTGACGTGGGTACACTCTTTAGTAACTAGAGTGACTGTTACAAGATCTCTCCAATTATTAGGTTAAAGATGATGATTTAAGAAAAAAGAAAAAAAATTTTTTTTTGTAAGGATGAAACCTTAGTACGCTTTTTATAAGTTTTTTAAATCCCGATTTAATGTCTTTTTTAGAGACGTTTATAAGCGAAAAAATGAAAAAAAAGTGGTGAAAGTTTTTAAATGTAAAACAGCAAAATTTTAAAATATTTATAAAAATCTTTTTATGCCCACAATTACTTTTTCCGCTGTCGTAACGGGAATGAATAAGATATTATTATATATATATATATATATATATATATATATATATAATAAAATTTTTTATAAAAACCATATTTAATATTTTTTTTTATCCATCTTATCACTACTTATGACTGCCTCCCCCGGATTGATTTACGTTGTTTAACTTTATAACTACCCAATTTTATGTTCAAAGATTTTCAATCCTTATTTTTCACTTTTTTTTATTTATAAAATGTTCTTCCAAAAGATATTAAATCGGTTTTTAAATACAGGAGAAGATCGAATAATCCATTAATCAAGACCCAGGTTTAATTATTACGAGATTGAGTCCTCTGGATCGTTACCGTACCCGGAACTCCTAATATCTTCTTCTCACAGTTGAAGATGTGTTTCATTGTATAGAGAGTATATATTTATTTAGTTTAGATTTTTTAAAGAGATTAAAAGAAAATAGAACATTAAAGGTTTAAGATCGCTCTAGGGTTAGTAAGTGTTAAGGCACACAAGTGTTAAAGTTAAGTTTGTAAATCCTGGGGGGTGTTAATTATCGTTCTACATTAGTATCGATGATTAATTATGAATGATCGAGAATTGAATGAGACGAAGGTATAAAGTGTTCAACTTGTATATTCATACTTCGAAAATACTTCAATCCAATTGTGTGATACTATTATTAATTATTCGTTTGTGTTGCCCGCAACTAGGCAACTACCGTGCCATCCCAGCTTAAGCTCTCGAGAAATCTGGTAATATTTTTAAAACCAACTACGCTTTCTTTATATTAATCAATCAAAAAACTGAACAATTTTCTCAACTTTACGTCGCATCCTCAACCATGAGGATGTACTTACTAATTCCCGGCCCTTTACGATTACTACCTCGTAGTAGAGTAAAAATATCACCAACCGATACAGGATAAGTTAAACAAATAGCTAGGTGAATAACTTCTTCTTGTTTGTTTAATCCACCAATCATTAATCATGGGCTAGCTCCAATCCTTGTTCGAGAAGCGTTTAGTGCCCAGTTGTACCCGTGCTCGTCCTGGCTTGGTTGGGCTAGTGCGGCTTACAGCTTGGCACTCACGGGTTTTAGGTTCGATCGCAGCGGGATCTTGTACCGATCCGTCTTCGTTTGTTGCTCTAGCTAAACAATTATAATATATTTTCAGGGTTTGGTCTACGCTCGCTCCGATCAGGTTAAAATTCTGGGTTTATACATATATCTCAAGTATTATGCTTCGTTATTTTAAGCACTTTTTAATTCATCGCTCTAGTGTTCTTATATCCCACATTAATTAATTCAAAATCTTATACGTACATTATTATTATAATATATATTTTTTACCTGTACGTACGTACCAACATTAATTTGATATTAAAAGTGTCAACTATGCATGCAACATAACCGGTGTGAAAGACTTTTTTTTAATTCTTTTGCGTGATCGTAGACGAGTATTTAATTCCAACACGAATTCGATCGATTAATTCGGTTTCTATATTATGCATGAAATTATTGTCGTTATTATTAATTGATAGTTAAAATTTGTGTTTGTGTTGAGGGGATCCCTTTCGGTTTCGTTTACTGTTAAACCCTTAGGGTAAGGGATATTTGGTTGACGGGGTTTAGGACAAGTAGAGTGGGTTGTAGTAGTAATAATAATAATAATAATAATAATAATAATTTTTACGTACTTTTCCGGTTGGTATATATAGATATATATATATATATATATATATATATCTATATCATATATTAGGGTGTTGGTTGTCACAGAGTATGGGAGGTGGGAATGTTATGTATATATTATATATGTGGGGTGCAGGGGTGGGATGGGGTGGGGGATATAGTACCTCGTTTAAGTCCAACCAAATGGAATTTTCCGGGAGGGTTTTGGTAAAGTGTGTAACTACAAGTGGTGGTGGTGATCATGCTAATTAATCCATCGTTGTCATGCATGATGAAGTGCATACTAGTACCTCTATCTCAGCCGTTTCACACTCACAACACCCGACTCTCTCCTAACGTGGGTCCTCATGTATTTTCTTCACTTCCTACCGAAGCCTCCCTTTACCGAGACGCCCGAGACGAGGCTCCGGCAGTCCCTGCTCCAGGCTCTCGCCTCCTTCTTTCCCTTATAGCCGCCGGAGCTGCTCCGCCACGTACGGGTATACAGGAAGACGCCTTTCTACTAGTTCAGCTTGGGGCGCCAGGCCCACCGGCTGCCTTACTTCGTTTACGAATCCGCTTCCAGCCCCCTGAGTGACTCAAGTAGAAGATTCTCCAAGCCCTCTAGCCGCTCGAGCAGCGTCTAACTCCTCCCAAGAAGTCAGAGATAGATAACTTGATTAATTGGTCCTCGTACGTCATCATTAGTCATTAGTCATTAGTCTTTAGTCAACGACGTTATTAGAATCGAAAGATCGATCTCGGATCTCCGAAACGAAATATAGATAGAAAGTAAAAAGGACAATTAAAGGAAAGCCATAGAACTATGTATACGATCAATGTAACATGTCTCCTAAACTAGCTAGGGACGTTGAAAACCATGATCAAGATATCCGTAACGATCTTGATTCGATTCGTGAACGATAGACAAATACGAAGCAAAAGAAAAAAACCCAATATAAGCCTCGTCCCCTTTTTTTTTTTCCTTTTTTTTCTCTAGGAACAAAGTTTTAAAACGAAATAAAATAAAAGGAACGAATGGTTCGACAAAATCGGAGACTTTTCATCGACAAAACCTCTCCGTCGTTCATATATAAGCCAATTAGCATTTAAGTAATCTAGATTAGAACAATAAGATAAGGACGTTAACCGCCGGCTCTACTATCGAACACCTCGATTTAGTTCTTGTAAATAGAATAAGAATAGTCTGTTCGATGTCCTTAAATAGTTAACACTAACTTGCAAGTAGATAGTTAAGGATTTGCCACGAAACCGGAGTGATGTCTCTGCAGTATACGTGTCTGTTATTTTGTGTCAATCCAGCTTAGGCCAAGGTGTCTAAATAATAACTTACATTGAATAAGAACTTAATAATATTTATTTTCAAATAAGGACTGGGAAAAAAGGACAAAAAGACTACCAACAAAGAACTGATTTTAGGTATCACGATTCTTAACACATCATCACCACCTTCTTGTTATTACGAGGACCTTCCTTGGTTGGTAACCCTCTTAAACCATCAGTATACTCGAGGTTAGGTTTACCTCTTCCTTAGACCCCGAAGTAAGTCGTGACGATCTCCCTATGTAATATCTAACCAACCAATGGTAAGTTCTGTTGAAAACAGATGCTCTTAGAAGAAAATTTTCCTTTTTTTTTTTTTTTTTTTTTAGACAGAAAAGTCATTTCACTCAAGAATATATATTATTTCTAAGACTTCGGTATAATAGAGTATGCCGGACTTGTTCATTACCAAGTATTTGACTAGACCCGGAGCTAACCTTTGGTACGGGTTGAAAAACCTACACTCGGTTAATTCGGGCTAGAGTCCAACCAAGCAGCCCGATAGATCAGATCACAGAGTAAATGTCGGGATTGTTTTATGTTCGGGAGCTTGAGACGTAAAGAGCAAACCTTAGTAAAGTTCAACAAGCTTGCTTACGAACATAAGATTACCGAATTCAACTAAACAGCTATTAATTTTGCTATTATTTATGTTGAGACCGAACGTGCTATGTCTCCTAACCAAATTTCAACCCTAAGCCGTACGTTCGTACTTGACTTGTCACCTACCGACACTTGTAATAGACCATGACACCTCACGACCTAACGAGATGACGGTGTACCCAACGAACTGGGTGTCACGCATGTATATGATTGTGACCCGAGTCTGTTATTACTAGGGTACCCGGTACCGGGTAAATTTAAATAGTTATAACTTTTATCTATAAATGTCATTTTGTTTAGAAGTCTTTTCTCCTTAGTACCTCTAGAAAACGATTAATACTTCTTGCTGACGTATACCACTGATTTAGTTCCGATTTAATGTGGTGAGTCCTTGAGTTTAATACTCGCTACACTTTAAAACCGGGAGTTTAAGATTATAAAAATATTAAAAATTGAGTTTTGAGGGATACAACATCGTTAATTTAACATATTGAGTTAAATTGATTGATTTATAACTGATGGTAGTTAGTTAATATTGTAATGTTGTAGTGAAAATATTGTTATTTTGTAGTTATAGTATAATTAATTGCTTAACTCGAGGATACGAAAATTTTCATGGTTAAATAACCATGAATATTTAAAAATCGGTAACCTAATTCTTTATACGCCAATACTACAACACTCGGGAGATCCTAACTCACCCACCAATCAACTTATCATATTAGATTACCAACTTTTATTAAGTTTCTCATCTAGATTGCTATTTTCTGAATATTCGTGGTTCACGAACCACGAAAATGTTCGTGGTATCGATTTGAGAATTAATTGAATGTAATATATTAAATTAACATTATTAAATTTTTTTTTTAACTCAATTTTTTAATAATTCATTATTTTTAAATCCCTGGTTTATAGTCTAGGGAGTATTAAACTCAAACTATCCCATTAAATGAGTATTAACTGACATGTTCTAGAAAATAATATTTATTCTATTATTCTTTCTCATACTGGCTATTCTTGTAAAATATCACTACTACGTTTCTCTCCGTCTGGACATCGTTTGTTCTTAGACGAAACGGCTGGTTGAATTTTCTGCTTTTTCCTGTCGTTATTTTTCTCGTTGTCCACCGTATTAAAAGCATGTGTCAAACTCGCTCTGCCAATGGTTGAGTCGGTACGGCCCTCCTTAAGATGTGATAGTGTTATATATAGTAGTGATTGTTTGATTAATGAAAAGAAGAAAAGTTTATTTTTATATTATTTTTATAAAAAAATATTAGTACTCGCTCTGCCAATGGTTGAGCCGTGGCTTTCTTAAGATGTGATAGTGTGAATGTGATTTTAAAAAGGTACTGCCCTCTGTTTTGTGTCCTCACGCTCATTGGCCAAACCGGTACAAAACATGGCGATTTTAAAGAATCATTTTCTTTATATAAGCTTTATAGAAGCAGACCCTCTTCTCCAAAGAATCATTTTCTTTATATAAGCTTTATAGAAGCAGACCCTCTTCTCCAGATTTTCTGATTTTCTATTGTAGCTCGTATGTTTATCCTCAGTTGTACTGGGTTGATTAGTAGATAGATTCTTGTGTTGTCGGGGTGTTGATGTCTTTTTTCTTTTTGCTTAAGGGTGGCCAGGACGTCGCCTGTTTCTAAAAAAATTTTTTGGCGTCGTATTATTAGAGTGGAAGATTTGTATTTATTCGATGAAAGTTAATAACTTATCTTCATGTATATTATTTAATATGTTTACTTTTTGAGAAGTACTTTAGGTTTTTTGTTTTTTGTTTAACGGTGGAGAGTATGTCGTCCCTTCCGCCCTTTTTTTTTTTCGTCGTATTTAGAGTGGTACATTTGTTTTTATTCGAGAAAAAAAAAAAAAAAAAAAACTCTCTCTCTATCCATTGTGCGATAGGCGAAGCAAATAAAATAAATCTTTATTTGAATCGATTTTTACACTTAGTTGATCCTAAGCTTGAACCCAGAGCTCATAGTTGGTGGTTTGGTGGTTCGGGAAACAGTGAACGAGATCTCCGCCAGCCATCGATGAAAGTTAATAACTTATCTTCTTGTACATTAGTTAGTAAACTGAATTTCTTTATACGTTCGTTTTCTATGGGTTCTCATGCTTAGTGTACTTTCTACCCGGTAGATTTCGTTAAACAGTTTTAACAGTTTAATATTTTTTATCTTACGGTCAGTGAAAATAAGTTCCTTAAATTGTGGTCTTAATATAGCCGAGTTCTAGTTTTATAGTCGTTAAGGCGTAAAGGTTTGTTGAATTATGTTTTAAGATTCTTCCAACTATACGGCTATGAGTTTGGTTTCATGGTGCTTTCTTCTTTTCTTTATAGTCTATAGATTATGAAACTTTTGTGGTACTGCAAGTTAAGTCAATTTTGTACTTTAAGCTGATTTTGTGTCTGTATGATCTTACGAATGTAGATTCCTCTTTATTTTATCATTTACTTGTCTCGGTAAGTTCAGGCGAATATAAGAAAAAATACCCGGCGATCGATTTTTCCTTCTCTGTCGAAATATTGTCCTCGTAGTACTCAGATTTGGAATGTATGTCTGTTCGACTTTGTAGACTCCGATGCTTCATCAGTCTCTTGATTTGGGTGGGTACTGTCTTCGAGAAGTGATAACTTTCGAGACGTCTTCTAGTGAGACGACCCCTTTAAGAGGCAAGTCGTTTTCATTCATCGACGGGACAAAGTGGTTCTTTTTTCCTTTTTTTTTTCTTTCCACAGTTGTACTCGACTTAAATGTTAAGACTCTTGAGGCGTTTCTGGTTTTCTGCTTTAGTTCTTCCGGTTCCACTTCGTGTCATCATGGAGTGGAAACAAGTGTCGAAGGCGACGAAGCAAAGAATACGTGACGTGTTAACTACCGTGTGGAGGGTTGCCTTATTTGATGTCCTGAACCAACTGCTTGAACTCGTTTCCATGTACATTGATATCGTTCTGTGGGATTCTACACTGATAGTGTATGTATTGCCATTGATAATGAACTGTGGGATTATATACTAATAGTTTACGTTATTTCTCTGTTGGTTTAAATCGTATCTGTGGCCTTTCTACTATGTGATCCTACCCTTGTTTGCTTTTTTTGTTTTTGTCTCGTTTATTTTACCTTTTTTCTCCATATTCTCCTCTTTCTGTCATTCGGGTGGTTTGAAGAGGGAAAGTTTTTTTGGTCTTCTTCGTCACTCCGTTTGAGCCGTGAGAACGTATCGTGGCACCGTTCAGTCTTTCTAATAGATTTCTTAAATCACCGACTACTCCTTCTATGCTTCTAAGATTTGTCTTTCCTTTCTAAGATTTCCTACGATGAAGATGTTCTCCTTCGATTGGATTTGACGGTGTGTCTGGACTACGAAGTTGTTCTACTTGCTTGTTGTGTAACAATGCGTCAATTCTTTATACTCGATGTCTTCTGTTCCATGTCTCTGATGGATATCTTCCCTGGTACGTTAAATTAGGCTTCACTTCTCGAAATTGTTTGGTGGCGTGACTGTTGGCTCTCTATTTTGATTCTGCGTCTGTGCTTCCGATATGACTTCATGGGGGAATAAATCTGTCGTGATTCTCTTGACTCCACTAAACTTGATTGTGAATTATGAGTTGATCAGGAGGGTAAGAGGTGGTGAAAAGGGGAGTTTAGGAGGAAAGGGTAACTCTTCTTGGAGCGAAATTTATGTATTTATGTAGAGATGTTTCGAGGTACGACGTTGTTGATCACCAAGGTGAGGATGAAGGTTGAAACGCTCGAGGAAGGACGTATCTCTTTTGAGTGAAGTGATTATTGGTTGGAGTACTGGGGGTTTGAAGGGGCGGAGGCCGCTGTTTCGATAAGACTACGTACGTGCTGGGTATGATGGTGGTTCAATAAGTGATGGGCGATATGTTGGAATTGTTGGTTTGTTTGTTCGTAGTAATGGTGTTTGATAAATGTTTCGGGTGTAGGAGGTGGTAGGAGTCAGTAGTCGCTATAGGTTTACCTCTTAGGAGGAGTCTAAGAGTCACCGTCATCGTCACAAGTCTTTCTTTAGTAACGGGCTGAGGGGTCACCCCCTTCTCCCTCGACTGAACCGCCGTCCAAACGAAAGTAGCAGTATGACGCCGGCACCCTCAAGCTCGCTGTGCGATGCAAAACCCGCTTCTCACTTGAACCCGTAGCCGTCTCTTGAGCCGCCTCCGCTCAACCTCATTCAACCGGGTCGGGTGTCGAGTCTCAATCTCTTTAGTAGTAATTCCAATCGATGAGACCCTCTTTGGTTTCCGAAACTCTATCTATACCCAAACGAAGCAGATGAAACGAAACCCCCGAGGCTCATCTTCTTTCCTCTAAACCCGAGGAACCCGAGTCTATTTCGCGCCCCTCCTCTACGCTCTTTTGGGCGCGGTCTGAGTTTCCTAGCCGTTAACTAAGGAAACTTCGGCAAACGTCCCCTGCTTCGTTTCGCTAGCCTCTAGACGCTGAAAGAGAACAACACCATTACCGAGGCCACTACGCGTTGTTGGTGTTCCCAGAGGTAGCAGGATAAGGTTTAGGAAGGTGTTTTCTCATTTGAAAAGCTAGATTATAGCAGTCGAACGCGACTTCGCGTCATTTTGGATCTCTTTGCTTCTTTGTTGTTTATCTAGTTGTGTCCCTTGTGGGTATTTTTCGAGGCTTGGTAGCCTTCGTATGATGTTGTTGCGTAGCTCATACCTTTTTACGTGCCTAGACTTCGACATGGAGCGCTTTAGCGCAAAGGGCTCAGGTCTAGGCCTCAAATGCGCGATTCGATTCTTGACTCTTGTTTTAGCCATGTGAGGATTCGAATAGAAGGAGCAAACTAGTGGTTTAAAAGCGTTTTTTTTTTCGATGTCTTGTTGTCTAGTTCGTGGTTTTGACAATTTACCGGGGTTTTCGGTGCCTTTTAGTGTTTTTGTGTCTATTTAGCTGAGTGGCTAGTAGCTTTCTTTCTTCTTTACGAGCTATTGTGTGACTCTAGGCGATGGCGGTGTTGTTGAAGTTTGGCTCGGCTCTAAGGGTATAGATATCGATTTTAGAAGCTTTTTCGTTGGTTTTTGATGCCTTTTTCGTGGATGTGCTAGCCATTTGCCTCTCGGCAGCTAGCTCTTCTGCTAGTTTTCCCCTATTCCTCACCGAATCTCCATAACGCGCCTCTTTTACCCATGCCTCTTCGCTTCCTAAACTTGAGGAGCAGAAGAAGGAGGAGCTCCCTCGAAACATGATGGTTGTTGCCTGAACTTGGGTGAGTATTGACTTAAATTTATAAGCGTCCTGGCCACGTGCGTAGGGTGGGAAAATCTGGCTTCCCCGTATTCGCGATGATAGCATGCTTGCGGGCATACGTAGAGCAGCACGCCCTGTAAGTGTTGGCATGTATAGCGGGGGCGCTTGTTATTAGGTGCCGTTCACACTCTAGGCGTATCTTTAAAAAAATACTCTAGCACTCTTGTTTACGCGTCTCTTGTGCATCACTTACCCGGTTGTTAACGAGTTATAAATGTTCCTACGGTGAATCAGTGTTGGTGAGGCCAGGGATAGACTTACCGTAATAGCAACATAACCAGTTCTTAATAAAATCACCTGACCCATCTATAAACCTGCGAGTGCATGCGTGACGTGGCACCCTATAGTTTAGAGTTGGCATCTTTAGTTTAACAAGAGGGGCTCGCTTAGTGTCCTACGACAGTGCACAGTTGCTAGACCTGGCGGACTAACTCATAATGTGACATATACCAGTAAAAAGGCGGCATCTAGACTTGCTCATCAATTTGACCTACTCCAGTATAGTGCGCATATATCATATATGGATCAATTCTTTACAAAGAATACTGTTATAAAAAAATTGATTAGAGGATTTGCCGATTTGGGTCACTATTTATTCGAGTAACTTATACCGGCGGTGTTTTTAGTTTTAACTACTTAAACTAGATATGGACGATTTTATTTAAAGTATTATAGTAAAAAACAAGACATTTTCCTAACGAAATTAATTCAACAAATTTTTTGAGTTTTCGTAACTCTACGAAAAGATCTTCATCTTAGTGACTCAATTTTACCCAAAATATTAAACCTTGTCTTTTTGTGTTTCAAAAGTTTATATATATATATATTTCAGGGCGACCCTATGATAGCTATCATAGTTCCTAAACCATGATAGCTCAAAAAGTGACAATTTAAATTAAGAAATTAATAAAAATGGGCAATCTAATATAATAAGTTGGTTAGTGAGTGAGTTGAGATTTCCCGGGTGTAGTAAGATTGGTGTATAAAAAGTTAAGTTCCCAATTTTTTAATTATCGTAGTTATTAAATCACGATAACTATCATAAGTTCGGCTCAGATCAAGATATATATATATATATATATATATATATATAATAGTACTTTTCTTTTCAATTGTGAAGTCCCAGTAAGAATTTACCTGAACTTCAACTACTATAACCAATCTATTATCATACCGTTTTCATCAAAGGGTTTGGAAAAAGAGTGACACCCGAGGTAGCTAGATTTTTTATATAGTCGTTTCACCCCTGCACTACAACCTGGTTTACTTTCTTCCCAACATCTTTCGTTTCACCCCTGCACTACAACCCACACAATAAAATACAGAAAAAAAAGGGGTCATATAATATTAGACTAAATCGTAACAAAACACTAAGAACTAATTTGTTGTACTCACGTCCGATAACGTACAACGTTCGTGGTTCAGGACGAGGCTGGAAAATGATAAACTTTTTACCCGGACTTTCTACTCAGGTCCTGGTCGGCACTATCTTGTTAGTTGATTGAAGTTAATAATCTCCCCTTTTGAAGTTTGTGGGGGGATACTAAATCGGAAAACTTTGAGATGATAGGATATTAAACTTTTCAACGTATTTTATAGCTGGCATAAATCGTATTGACCGATTATTGAACTACCAACTATAGTTCTAGGAGTTGACGTTTTGGATTAGTCAGCCTAAATAAAAAAATTTTTTTACTTGCTTTGCCTAACCAAATAACTATAGGATAGTTAATCAAATAACTATCTTGTAAAACAAAACTCTGAAATGTATTTCATTTCGTTTTACCAATAAAAAGAGAATTTCGAAGTTGACGATATTTATTTAGAAATATTATTAAATATAAATTATTATAATCACTGAATTATTAAAAATAAGTCGGTTCCATGCGTTAGTAATAAGTATGTTGGGAAATTTACTACCAACACCCAAGCCTTTAGGTGATGAATTTTGGAAAAAAATGTGTTAAACTAGTTGTTTGGTGAGCTAACTTGAATTAGTAACTCTGGCTCTTATTTTGACGGCGTACGAAAAGGAGAAGGAAGCATGAAGAGTTAATAGGTATGCGTACTATTCTATACGTACTACTCTTTGTGCGTAACGTACCTTGTTTATTTACACGTAGGAAATTTAGTAGTATGATCATGATGTCATGATATAAAAAGGAATGAAAGGATGTTTACCGACATGTGCTTCGTGGGTTTGGCGTTTTTATTACCGTAATAACCTAGTTTACAATCAATAGCTATGAAGTCAATCAACTACTATTGTGACATAATTTCCGTGTCTTTACGTAAAGGACTAACAAAATGTACTTATTATAAACAGGACCTATTGTATCTCGTTACTCTACGTATAGGTTCTGTTCCCTCGTCATTCTGTGACGTACATGTAAACTATAGAACGAGACGTTTTAATGTTCAATGGAAGAATTTATGAACATAAGTAAGTGGTTTTAAGAGGTGTTCTCGTTCGGGGTAGAAACTTGGCTACTTTCGCCGAAGATAGAGAGTTTTGTTAGAGAGAAAGCATATAGAAACTGCGGCTGAAGTACTTACTCACCGTTAGAAGCGTTTGGGAATCTAAGAAACGATAAGATTACTGTCTTGGGGCGCGGCTTAACTAGTCGGGTTTTCTTTCTCGATTAAAGAGTGACACGTATTCTTGCCGGGGGGAGAAGAGAAGAAGGAGGTTTAGTTGGTTACGCGAGGGGTGTAAACCTCTCATTGGGTAAAAAGGATTAAGAAGCTGATGGAGCAAATTAAAATTTATCTAAAGGAGTAAAGATCCTACTCTATGTAGGGGGTAGTTTTTGAGTACGTGAAAAGGTAAGTCGAGGTAGGTCGATGTGGGAAAGAGGAAATTCTGGGGGGATCTAAAGTAGACGAAGGAGTGAAGGGATTGTAGTAGGGTGGATGGTCGAAATCGTATCTCTAAGCTCTCTTCGTGTATTCGGGGTAGTACTGCACCCAGCTCAAGGTTTTCGGAAAAACGTCGGTTAAGTGGCTAGAGCTGAAGAGGTACCTGGGATGTCCGGGGATTATCTCTGGGGGTCTGTTGCTGTAAACCAGCTTCTCCGTAGCTGAGATATTCAACTTCACGAAGAAGATCTTCGGCTCGAGCTGGCTCCTCTAGGTGGTATGTGGGTTTTACGAGTATGAAACCGAGTTATAACACGAGAACTCGGTAGCTAGACTTATGGTTAGATGGGAGAAGCTGGTTCGGACGTACCGACGTTCGTATCTCGTTTGGTCATTTACATTGTGATAATCCGAGTTGGGGAAGCTGAAAGTACGCTAGCTTGTCCCGATTACGACTAGAGGGTAGGGGTACGTATCGGTTCGGACACTAGTATGAGCAGGTTCATTAGTGTAAGGAAGCTCCGTAAAGCAACTTATAGAAAACACGTACTCGGTTCGAGGGCGTAAATCTCTTGTACAGCTAGTCTCGTAACGGGTGTCTGTTCTGTCATGCTTTGGGTAAGAATAACTGTATTTATACTTAGGTAAACCGAACTAGTTCTCGTGGGTTTAATCGTGTTCGACTATGCTGTGAGTTATATCACTAAAGTAGACCGAATTCTGGTCTAAGAACGTAGTATAACTTGTTAAAATCCCGAAGTGACCCGGCTAGCGAAAGGCGCATTGGGCTATAGTATCGTGAGGTTCTCTGTTCCAGGAACAAACCGTAAACTAGTTTATACCTGGCGCGTTAGAGGTACACCGGTTCGAACCGTATGGGCTTTTGGTACCGTCAACTACGTTGATTCAAGAAACCTGTGTAGGGTAGTTTGTTAAAGACCCGATAAAGGTACCTGGGTGTTAACCTCATGTGACACTATTCGCGTGAGACTTCCACACACAGCTAACTCCCTAGCCTAACATCTTATATTGTCACTTCGCTGAAAGGCTTGTAGTTTAAAAACCGAGCAGGTGTGCGGCTCTCCTGCCACCGCTCCTATTGGACTAGCCCATGATAAGGCCTCGAAGAGTAGAGATGTTTGTCGTTGTCCCGGAGTCTCATCGCCGGCGAGACTGTTATGGACGGCCAAACTTAATCTATCGAAGCACCTTTAAAACATCGTTCTGTAACCTTCTATGATCAACGTATTAAACAGAATTGTCTTCGTTTTTTCTCTCGGACACTTTCTAAATAAAACAAAAAGATCTATATTTTTAACAAGGCTTTCATTTGTACTATATTTTACCTATCCGAATTCCGATTCCATCATATAATGGGTAGTTCGTATTGAGGGGTGCGCTGCTCTAGAGCGACGCCGTAAGATAGCTTGTGGGGAGCGCGCAGGCGCTGCGCGGGCTCTCGCCGCACCCGCGGGTGGTCGCGCCAGACTTGCTTCCCCAGCCTCAGCTCGGGGTTGGAGCGTCGCTCGGGCACCCGGAGCGCGCGCCGCAGTAGCGGCCAGGCCCGACGCCGGGCCTCTTGGCGCCCCTCCCACTTGGCTAGCCCCTGCTCCGGCCGAGCGGACTTGGCCCGCATCCGCGCCTCCCGGGTCGCGCCGAGCCGCCGCGCCTCGCGACGCGCCTCCTGCGCCATCTAAACTCTAATATTTCATTCGTGTTACCCCTTCCGTCAGTTTTTAGTTAACAGAGTTTGATGGAAAACTGACGGAAGGGGTAACATAAATGAAATATTAGAGTTTAGGGCGCTAGATGTCCATTTTAGGAGTTCGGGGGGTAAAGTAAAACTCCGCCAAAAGTTCGGGGGGTAACAATGTAATTTACCATATATATATATAGAAAGAGAGAGAGAGAGAGAGAGTGAGTCCGGCTACTTTCTTATTAATAGGATTGGGACCATTGTCCTATCAAATGGTTTTGAATGATCGACACTCCAAATTGATAATCGGCACTGTTGAAATTGATCTACACTATAAGAAATATTTAAAACCGAATTTTGTAATTTTTGAAAATCATTATTTTTGAAATTGATCTACACTATAAGAAATATTTCAAATACTCTAGATCAACTTCAATGGTTCCGATCATCGATTCGGAATCTCTATCATCAAGAACAATTTGATAGAACAAGTGCTACTATCTTATTAATAGGATAGTAGCCCTAGCCTATATATATATATATAGTTGAGCTGGAATACTATTGGTAACAAACGAATTCCATTGCCAACCATTTGTTTTCGATTATGGAGCCACGAAATCGACGATCGGTACCATTGAATATGATTTATACCACTTGAAGTGTTTAGAAATCAAATTTTATACATTTCTGATATTGTTCTCTTATCCATCGAGTAGACACAAAAATGAACGGCTTAAAATAAATATTTTTTACAAAATAATGATAGGAGTCGTGTAATCAAGATCAAGAGTACAGATCTTATTTTAAATAGTTTAAAAAAAAAAATTAACAAAAATTTAATTGATTTGGATATCTTTACACCGTTAAACGAGAAAACATCTCATATCGACCATTAAAATTACATATTTTGAAACCCTTTGATCATTTGGTAAATGATGTTAAAAAGATTTGAAATTTGTTATCTAAACACTTCAAGTGGTATAGATCATGTTCAACGGCGCCGATCGTTGATTTGGTGGCTCTATCATAAAAAATAAATAGGTGGCAACGGAGCCCGTTTGCTACTAATAGCACTCCAACTCAACTCTCTCTCTCTCTCTCTCTCTCTCTCTCTCTCTCTCTCTCTCTCTCTCTCTCTCTCTATATATATATATATATATATATATATATATATAAATTTATGCTACTATACTACCGGCAGTACCAAACACTTGGTACTTTCGAGTTTTCGGTCGTTGGATGAATGGATGTGTGTTTATAATGAGAGTGGCCTTCTAGGGTCGAGTGGGTGGTTGGTTGAATAGTATAATCTGATGGAGAAAAATAATTAAAAGGTAGATCTAACGACAGAAAGCTCGATAGTACCAAGAGCTTGGTATTATCGATAGTATAGCGGCTGGACTCCCCTCTCTCACTCTCTCTCTCTCTATATATATATATATAGAGAGAGAGAGAGAGAGAGTCTGACTACTATACTCTTATGAGTACGATCACCTTCATACTAATAAATTATTTTCAATGATAAAACTTCCGAATCGACGATCCAGACTGTTAAACATTCACTACAACAGAATTAGGTTATAGGGACACATGTTTGGGCACTTGTGTAAGTGTCATATTTATGCCAAAACTTAAAAAAAAACTACTAATGCCTAAATATAAAGTCTAATCTAATAAAAAATAAAAGGGTACTCTACTCAACCCACCTCACCCAGCCCACTCGGCCTGATTACACACAGAAAAGAAAAATAAAAGAAAAAGGAAAGAAAAATCGATTACCATTTCCCCTTCTCCTCTCACTCAATCGATGAAATTCTAGAACGAAGATCCCTTCTCACTGTCCGTCAACTCCACACGCAGCCAAAGGTAAGTTCCGGTGTTGCTAGATGCTTAAATAAATGTTGTAAATTAGCAAGCAACCTAGATATAGCGCACACATCTATAACTGTCACCTATAGTATCCTAGCGCCGCCACATATAGCAACATTTTTTAAAAGTGTCGATAATGTTAGCCAGACACTTCTATTTGAACTAACCGACATTTAAAAGTATCTATAGAACTCGTTTTGTATTATGATTTGCTAGAGCATTTAACACTTCTAGAAATCAAATTTAATAATTTTTCGATATCATTTTACCTTCCGATCAAGGAAACTCGACCTAAATTGACAAAATTTTCAAAAACGCCAGAATATGAACTTGCCTATGTTTTAATGGTGTAAAGATATCAGAGTAAATAGTAGAATTTTTGACAGAAAAATTCTATTATTCCACTGGTGTAAAATCAAAACTCCGGATCTAAATTGAATGATCCATATCCGTTTTTAGATGTCGTGTCGATTTTACCTGTTCATTTATACCTTGCGTGATGGACAGTTAAATGATTTCGAAAAATTACAAAATTTACTTTTTAAGACAAGTTTCAAATATTCTAGATCAATTTAACATGTGGATCGTCGATTCGGAACCCCAACATCAAAAAACAGATAGGAGAACTTGTTAGTACGAAAGACTCTCATACTGCATAAAGTAGTAACAGTAGCCCTACTCGACTATATATATATATAATATATATATATATATATATATATGAGAGAGAAGAGAGAGAGAGAGCAGAGAGAGAGAGAAAGAAGAGAGAGGTAACGACTGAGATTTTTGACGTGCAACTAAACTCTCTGTGGGGCTATGTGTAATGTGTGTATTTAATTACATAAACTCGTCAAATTTGGCGAAATGAAGGCTAAATGATAAAGATACGCCACTTTTAAGTTTTCGAAAAAGTCTTAAGTGAAATATTAACTTCCGGTTTTCCGAAAGTAGGCCACGGAGTAAGTTGGCTTTGGTGCGTACGACTCCGTCATAGCCATCCAATAGCTCATTTCGAAGGATTCAGCTACTTCTGGAACTACTACGCTGACCGGATTTTGATTTGATGCAACAGAATCGAGAAAATCCGAAAATACGTGTTTATATGTATTATAATGTTATTTCCTTCTATTGAAAGACAGTTTTGTGATTTGTCGTGAATCCGCGTGTCGAATCGTCGGTGAAACAAGATCGTACTTTGTTGTCTCCCGAAGTGCTGATCCGCACTGGTATAATGCCCCCCCGCCGTTTCCGAAATTCTACGGACGGGTATCTACGAGATCGCAGTTGATACGAGGAGAGTGGAATGATCAAAGTAATTTCGCAAAAGTAGCTGACATTTTAGTACCAGAAATCGCGCTGAGATCGACGTGGAGTATGACGCCAGTTTGCATGTGCCTGGCAGGGGCTGACCTTAAATCATTTTGAGTGGAGGGGTTTCATGCAAAAGTCCACGTTGTATAATTATAGTGGTAGTTAAGGGTTTGGGCAGCAAAACCCTAGATCTACGCCGACCTTGCCTCCAGCTGTCCCTAAACTCAGCTTCAGCAAGTCCCTGCCCACGCCGTGCTTGCATCCCGGCGCCGCAGCCGCCGCCGTCGCCGAAATGATTTCCAAGCTCCACCTTCTCTTCCTCCCTCCACCTGCGATGATGTACCCCAGCACCACCCTGAGCCGGCCATGGCCTCGGATGACGGTGAAGAAACAAGCCGACCGGAATCAGCGCTCCCCCCGCCTGGCAGCCGTCACCGCCGACCCCCACCGTCGGCCGTGCGCCGCTGAAGCCGCCGTAGCCCCTGCGGCCTCCAGGGACACCAACCAGCGCCTAAGCCTGGGTGGCTCGGTGTGTGAGCCAGCCAGACCCGCTCACAGACGGCCCGCGGAGCCTGCCGACTCGTCGCGACCACTGGCAACCCACCCTCCCACTGGCCACCCTGGAGCCCGCCGCCTGCGCAGGTGCCCTGCCGCGATGCGTTGGTGCGTACGGGACGAGCGCGGCCGCCTTCGACTTCCAGGCATCGCCTGGCCGCGCCCGCCGACAGCTCGGCACCATCACACCTCGGGCCGTCGTCCGACTGTCCCGAGACCTGCCCGGCCACCGCAGTCGCAGCCGGCCGACTGATGAAGGCACCAACGCGCATAGGCGTGGCAGGCGTCGTACGCCGCCGCCGCACCCGGCCGGCCCTGCGTCCGCCCTGACTGGAGTGCCTCGGAGCCCCCCGCCTTCTGGGCTCCAATCCCCGGCCGGCGGACTCGCCCGCCGGAGATCGCGGCTGGCGCCAACCTAGTCTCGCCCCCTGCACTTAAGTGTCCAAGTTTATGTTCCGAGCACTGTTTTTTTCGAGTTTCGGTCCTCTTCCGTGATACGCGATTAGCCTCCTGAACTTGGAGTGAGCATCGATGATCTAGGGTTCGTGCTGAACATTCCGGCTCAACCTCCGACAACATGGATGGGCAATTGCGCGCACTATGCTCCTGGTTAGTGAATATAGTCGCGATCTCGCGCAGTGGCCTGCAGTTTATTAGCCCTTCGCGTCGCCGGTGGCGACCACATCGCCGATTTGTGCTCCGATGGTGAGCACGGTTCCGCGAACGCTGAAATATATACAGGTCGGGTGGCGACGGTCTGAAGTCCCAGCGACGCCTCGTATCGCAAGATCGGGCCTTTAAATACTGGCGAAAATCCGCATAAAATGATAGATTTTAAGGCTTCACCGGATGTGTTTCTTTCTTGCAATATAACATGCGCTCGGTCGCTGTGGAAGCGTGTAAACGCTGACGAACCGTCATGGACTGATTGTCCAATGCCTAGACCCTTGCGAAGATCGATTAAAGGCTATTTCCGTGCGTTATTTTCGCGAAATCCGCCAACGAACGGTTTAGAGTACGATTCGTTCGGAATTATCCGACGGTCTCTCGTGAACTTTTCGTAGTCCGAGCCCTTTGTTGCTGGTACACTTGCGTCATTCTTTCGAAGTTCTGGAAAGACGTAAGCGAGGTAGGTTCCAATGTCGAAATAGACACTTCCGGAACTCCCGAATCGAAACGATTATCCGACAGATAATTGTTTCGCGACACGTAGAGTTGATGCTGCCCAGTGATGCATGATTACCTATGTTAGTGCAGCAGGTGTACTCATAGCTCGAGACGGGTATGTTCCGGGAAACCAGTCGTGGCTCCCCGGCGAAGTCCCCGTGCGATTACAGACTTCCGGCGTAGTACGGCGATCGTTAGAAAACGCGATCTCCATGGGTTTGGCTTGTAGGTTGTGAATTTAGTGGTTATTGTGGTAGACACTAAACCGTGGAACTTCCTAGGTCCGGTATGACGTCCTTTTTGCAGTTCAGAAGACAGGCGGCAGCCATTTGACAGGTGGTATGTCGATCCGAAGTCGTACAGTGGATTCACGCTCGGTGATATATTCTTCTATCCTGTTCTTACTATCTATTTCGTATAAGTATTGACTTGCACCCCGTTTGTTTCTATCATAGCTCTACCAATTTCATGGCAGTAATCATGTGAGGAATTAGAGTAGTTTATCCTATTGATATGGTGACCCTGATTGTTCGTTCCGTACTTCGTTCGATGACCTACTGTATTGGTGCTTTTATCATATATCTATTGACCATGGTTGTCGGTTTTGCACTATGTATTGGTTGCATATTTCTTGACTTCGGTCGTTCGAGTGACCCTTTGAGGTCGGTTGTACCTGAGGGATAGGATTGTCGCTGGTGCTCGACCACCTTCTGTGACTAGATATCGCAATACACCTGTACATGTCGGTCGGTTCTTGGTCGTAACACTTTAGTTACATCGAGCAGTATCTCATACTATCTTTATTCCACCTGCTAAGTTGTCTATGTGTAATAATCCTGTATAAGGGTGTAAGTAATGCATTTGTATATACTATATCTGTGACCCTCTGGTTGGTCGGTTCCTCCTATTTGCATCGTGCCAGCTTTTGGTCTAGATCGTGTACTATTCCGTAGCATGACACTATTCTCAGGTCGATTTCACAGTTGTACATTGATGGACCTACATGGTCGGTATGCCCAAGGGGCACGTGATTTGTCGCTGATTTGCACGTTGGCGTATGACATTCCGCATGATCGCCACAGCTCGAGTGCATTATCACCAGTACACACAGCCGGGTTGATCACCCGCCCGCCGCAGGAGGTTCTTTTTCCGGACCCAAAGTCGTGCATCGACCCGTGATGCCCAGCGTGATTCTCATTTGTGCTAGGTTACATCCCAGGTGTGAGCAGATAGGCTTTTGCCTGAGGTCCTCTTGACGCAGACACGGCGTTTAAGATTGGGTACCGTTTGGAACTCTCTCGTCCGGTTGACGCATATAGCTAACGTAGTGGTTGTTCACTTAGTACATCTAGTCTTCTCTTTACAGTTGCTTGTCACTATACTGTTGATATCCTAGTATGCTTGCAGTTGTACATCACATAGCCGGGAGTTGTGGTCTTTCCATATATATATACATCGTTGTTCATTATGTTCTAACTGTATATTTTACTTACCCATACTGTTCGGTTATCTCTTCCATGATCGGTGAGTAGTCCCTCGCCTTCTTCGGCTTGCGGTACCCCCACCACTGGGTGAGACTGTTCACAGTTCTCAGCCTCCCCCACCATTTTCCAGGTCGCGTGGGAGCGATGAGTATTGGTAGAACGTGAGGCTACGGGTGGGTAGCGTGGTTGATAGTGCTTCTCGACTCAGGTTACTTTCGATTAGATTATTATCTGTATTTGCTGTTTGATATATAGTTAGTTGGTTATGTGGTTCAGTAATTATTTACATTGAAAAAAGGCGTTGGATTTATGTTTTTTTTAAAATAAAAGGTTCTAACCCGCCTCGGATAGCGTTTTAAAAGAATAAGGTTTCTGTGTAGGAAACAGTTTTCAAAAGATTTTTGTGATTTCTGTTAAAGCCTTGCAATGTAAAACTGTGATGTATGTGAAGTGTATGAATTGTAATAAGTAGTCTTTATATTCATATCTGTTTGTGGTTGTTATCCTGGTTGTACTTGTATTGGTCGAACGCCGTGCAAATACAAGGGAGACTCTGTCGTTGTTGAAACAGTGGATTCCCTGTATTTGGTGGCGGTAACTGGCATAACTCTGTGGGTCAGTTTTTCAAAAAAAAAAAAAAAAAAAAACTCAGTACTGCTTTTCCGCTTTGTTTTAAACTGAAAAGGGACCCCGGGGCGTGACAGAGAGAGAGAGAGAGAGAGAGAAAGGGCACGACTATTGTGCTCTAAGGAGCATGAAGGCCTCCGTGCTCCAAATCAGGTTTCGACGATAGAATTTTCGAATCGACGATCAGTTCCATTAGACTTGATCTAACGTATTTGAAGTTTCTAGAAAATAATTTTTGCTGTTTTTCAATATCATTTAAGCCCCAGTAAGTAATTTTTCTAAAATAATTTAATAAAAACTAAAATTTTAAATTTTAAAAATTTAAAATATAATCTTACAATTTAGTATTTAGCACTTAGTATTTTAAAATTAAGTTTTAAAAATTTAAAATTTAAAATCTACATTTAAATTTTATAATTTAAATATAAATTTTGAATTTTAAATGTTGAAATTTGAAATTTAAAATTAAAAATTTTAGATAATTGCAAATTTGAAATTTAAAATTTTAAAATCTAAAGTTTGAAGTTTTAAATTTAAAATAAATTTAAAATTTTGATATTTGAAATTTTCGCATTCAAAATTTAGATTTTAAAATATAAATTTAAAATTTTGCTATTTAAAATTTAATTTTAAAATTTTAAAAATATCAATTTTGAATTTAAAATATAAATCTAAATTTAAATTTAAAATCAAAAGTAAAATTAAATTTAAAATTTGAAACTTTTAGCCCAAAGTGGAAAATCGGATTTCAAGAAGCAGATTTTAGTTATATTTGATTTTCTGCCAATAAAATTAGGAATCTTATTCTAAAATTCAGAATCAAGTTTTACAAAAAAATGTTAGCTCTATTAAGAAAAAAAATTATTTTTGGCTCTAAAATTACTATTTAAACGTTACGCCAAACGCTCCCTAGAAGTGCCACCCAGTGACCGGTCCAAATTCACTTTGCCACAAAATATTATTATAGCATAGCCAAATTTACAATCGAACAGAGAAATTTATTAAGCCTGATCAACGCTGGCCACAAATTTTAACCAAACTAAATTAATCTCATTTCTGAAAAGTAAGATAACACTTTATTAATAGCGCTGCTCATTATTATTGGGCGTTCAATTTGCCGTCTTTAAATGGAACTTACGATCGATCATTTTCTGCGAACCCGTCCCATCAACAACCCTAAATTTCAACACGCGAGAACTTTTACTACAATAAGATCAATGATAGCACAAATAATTCGAGCATGAAATGTTCGCTAGATACGCACCAAAGTTCGGAGTTGAATATGTATAGAACTAAAGAAGCAAGAGTGAGATCATCACTTCAAATGAGCTTATACGTAAAGCACTTTTTCCTCATGGTTAATATATAAAGAAACATATCTTTCAATATGATCTTGAGAAGCTACCCCTATCGCATTTACAAGTGCTTTAATTTTGAGGCCACTAAAGGCGATGCAACTAATTACTGTGGACTAGATAGAGCTCGCTGTCCCTCTCAACAACCATTTGGTTTCATTGTGGGAGGTGAGTACACAAACCACAAAGGTGCAATTAAGGAGAGAAGTAATCTTCTTGATCTACAAACTTAGACATTAATTAGTTTCGTTAAAATATATGGAACGTACGAGGCCACTTAAACATTATTTCAGCGAATAAAACTGTACTAAACAGCAACTACTAATTGCTAACAGAGCCATTAAATTTACTATAATTTGTATCTAAACCAATTAATTATATATAAGGGGCAATTGATTATATATCCCTGAAAGGTTTTCGACTTTCCGATTTACCCCTCTTAGAAGGCTAATACTGAAAATGCTTTTTTTACGTTCTAACCTATTTCTAATAAACCCCTACAGTTAAAATCTGTTAATGAACTCTATTATTTCTATGAAATTACTACTTTGCTTTTTCAAATATACCTTTATACCATCACTGACTTTTTTTATTTGCCCTTACGTTAAGAGCACAAAAAATATTTTGCTTTTTTATTTTTTTAAATATATCATTCTATCATCACTAATATTTCTTATTTACCCTTAAGTTAAGGGCAAAAGTTGTATTTTAATTTTTTCTAACTATGGTAGATATTTAACTCACGTTTAACCCAAGTTAACTAAATGGGTGGTAACTGTATGGATATTTTGGAATAACGGAGGAACATAATAGGGGTATATATCGAAAAAAAAAAAAAAGTGGGGGTAAATGAGATATTTTTAAGTTTTGAGAACTATATAAGCAATTATCCCATATATATATAACATCAAATATGGATTTTAAAATATGTATTTTAAAATTTAAACCAAGTTTTTGGCCCACTTCTTGAAAAGCTGTATAGTGAGATACAACTGGAGGAAGAACACACAACTTGAGTTAAGGCCGCTTTTGGCATAATTGCAATTTAAAAAATATTTTTAAATTTTAAATAAATTTTAATTTGATTTTTAAAATTTGAAATTTTAAATTTGAAAAATTAAACATATAAATTTAAATTTTATAATTTAATTAAATTTAAATTCTAAAATTTAAATTTTAAATTTTCTTAAATTAAAATTTAAAATTTAAAATTAAAAAGGTAAAATTTAAAAAATATAAAATTTGAGATTGTGAATTAAATTTTGAAATAATATCTAAATTTAAATTTTAAACGTTGCAAATTTAAAATCCATTAATAAATTATCAATTTAAATTAAATATAAAATTAAACTTTGAATCAAAAATTAAAATAAAATTTAAAGTTTGAGTACAAAATTAGAAATCAGATTTCAAAAAGCAGATTTCGTTACTTCTATTTGGGGCTAACAAAATCATAAAACTGATTTTACAAATCAGAATAAATTTAGAAATAAAGTTGTCAAACGCTCTATTCAGCTAAAAATTATTTTTATAGCCCCAAAATTATTTTTTAAAAGTTAAACAAACACCCCCTAAGTTTTTTTTTTTCTTTTTTGAGAGAGATAGGTAGCCACCTATCCTTTCGTTTATTTCATTTTAAAAATAAACTTAGCTGGAAATGTGAATCAACCAGAATCAAACTGGATCTGATACCAACCACAAAGTCCTTCCACTTGCTCTACGGACAGTCGTAACATTTACCTAAGTTGATTCCATATTTTTGCTTTCTTGAGGTGATCAATTGGTGTTACAATTACTTTTTGTTGCTTGAATCTTATCTTTCAACTTTTAACTCTCTAGTGATTGACAAGGATAGATCAACTACTAGAATTCAAAGTCAATTTTTCCATTGGTCGAGAAAAAAAATATAAAAAGCAAAAACATAGGAGATAACAAGCTAGCCCGAGTGGAGGTAGGCCAAATCTATATATGCAAGTGGCCAACCTTAATAAAAATAAATAAATAATAAAATCTAATGATGAGCTGTAAAGGATCTAATCCAATGAGCATCATCATTACTTCATTAGGTTATAGAATGTTCTCGTCAAAAAATAACATTTATCATTACATTTGGGAAGAAGAAAGAGGAACAATATAAAGGTTCAAACTTCTTACGAAGTTTCAATTAATTGAGCCCGTGATCTCTAAAATTGTTGCGATTAAATTCTCAACCTTTTACGCATGTTAATTTCAATCATTTTCTGATATATTAATTACTTGTTGCAATTAATAGTTAACGCTCTTAAAATTACCTATGTTTCAATTGTGCCTGACCTTTCTCAATCAGTTCAATCAATATTCGTCTTATAAAAACCTCTGGCAACAGGATTTGCAACTCTATGTCTCTAAAACACTAACTTGATGGACCAAGTCTAAAAAGAAGTTCTAATACTTATACCCCTATTCTCTTAGTAGTTTAGGGTATAAGCAAGAACTAGCTATTTACAGGGATATGTACAAATATGGGATAGAAAATAGAGCATTGGATGAAAAATTATGTGTTCCGTAAATAAGAAAAAATATTAGGTAGTTTTATATAGAAAAATGAAGGTTGGTGAGATAAAACCGAGAACTACTATCTCGATAAAAAATTAGCGTTTGGGTATAAAAAGGGATAAGGGCCTATTCTATTCCTATCCCTAACCAAACGCTGCCTATAGATAAGTACACTTAGGTGCCACATGACAATATACTGAACTTAGTATAGTGCACTAAAGTTCGACCGAATTGGTAAAGTGGGGTTAGCAATCATGATAAGATTATCTAGATAGAATCACATGGAGTTAAAACAAATTTGGATCAAATCCGAGCTTTAATGAGTTGAAATATAGTATTTCAGACTTTCTGGGCCGCCAAAAGTATGTCGTGTGCAAAATCTTTCGATCGTATAGGCCCGTTCTAGCAGATGTCTTATGTTAATTATTCGATGTCTGAATTACCCTGCGAGCAAGATTTTAAGTGCCCGTCGCACGGGCCGTATCCATCGTGCCGTACCGTACCAACAGAAGTTACCGCCACACAGAGATCCGTACAAAACCTCTATTCTTTAATTATAAGTATTTCCTCAATAAAGTTCAAAGGATTTGATAAAAAGATATATATAAATAGTTAGAATATTTTTGTTGCTAAAGAAAATAAATATTATCTATATTATGTGTCGGCACAGAATATTTTTTTGACCGGCACGCATCGGCCACGGCTGCGGCACGCACCATGCCGTACCGTGCCGGCAAATTTCCGGCACGATCCGCCACGACACTTAAATTCTTGCCTGCGGTGTCCGAAACTTTTCATATTATTCTTGTGGTGCCTGATTCCCTTCGGACAGTCACTAGAAACGAAGGGTTTGCTCGGAGTCGTTAATTAGTGCTAATAACTTAGTAACAAACATATCATTCTAAATATAATATATATATATATATATATACTATATATATATATATATATAATATATATATAAGTGGCTGGTAATTTCTGTAAGCATCGAGCTCCGTGCTTCTAAGTGTTTTCGATGTTCGACTTTCGAATCGACGATCGGCTCCGTAGAGTTGATCTAGGTATTTGAAGTACCTAGAAAATAAATTTTATGATTTTCGATTATCATTTGCCTACGTGATCGTAGGCTCAAAATTAATAATTTTAACGGCTGTGGTGAGCCGTTTGCAAGTTTAAACGGTGTAGAAATATCCAAATCACATGAATTTTGATAGAAAATCTTTATACCATATAAAACAAGATCAAAACTTTGATCTAAAAATTTAATGTCATACATCATATTTTGTAAGATTTTTTATTTTCAGCCGTTGATTTTGACACTTCGATCACTAGGCAAATGATATCGAAAATTACAAAATTTATTTTCTAGATATTTCAAATACTCTAGATCAAGTCTAACGGAGCTGATCGTCGATTCGAAAGTCCGAACATCGAAAACAACTTGGAAGCATGAAGCGCTCCGTACTTTCAGAAGCATACCAGACGCACTCTATTATATTTAACTATATAAAAGCGTATAGGATCGATAATGACAGACGGAATCTAAAAGGAATAAAATAATATTTCCTATATTACTACAAACAGGTTATTATTAATTTATTAAAAAAATCTCAAATAAGAATAAACGGTTACATAATTATTAAAAATATAGAATGATAGACTAAAAAAAAATAAAAAATTGTCAACTTATGATCAATTGTTAAAAAAAAAACTTAAATAAGAACGAACGGTTATGATTAATCTATCAAAAAAATAGTCATATCCATCTATAAATTAATTCAACGAACGATATAATCAATTTGTTAAAAATATTTTAAATAAAAAAGAATGATTATATCATTTGTTAAAAATAACATTCCTTATGCATCTATTTTATTATATTAAATTTCAGTTTACAATCGCGAATTAAACTTAATTTTTGATTACCAAATTTGATTAATGTTAAAAAATTAGTTATATAACTGATCAAAATTGAATTTTAAATTTTAAAATAAATATCAATTAATTTTGATGTTTTTAGTTTAAAACCCAATACTCAAATTTTAGATTCATCATCAATTAAAATATATAAAAAATATTAATGTATATAAAAAAACTATAAAATATTACATAATATTTCTAATAAAAATCATAATCATAAATTATAAATATAATTTTTATTGCAAACTCTAAATTAAAATAATTGTTACGTGGCATTTGCACGTACACTCAACTAGTGTGTGTGTGTGTGTGTATATATATATAAATATTACAACTTCAAATGGCCAAAATAAGACTTGCGAAGCTTACTCAACCTGCAAAGTGGTTCATTCCCCACTACTATTTAGAGTTTCCCGCTCTCACCAAAACCCCCGACAAAGGAAGTTTGGAGAGGATTTATTCAGAAAGTTGACA